>NC_092351.1:84004735-84107235 GCF_963676685.1 Mytilus edulis
ACAACGCCACGCTAAAAATGAAAAAGACAAACAAACAACAGCACACATGACACAACGTAGAAAACTAAAGAATAAACAACACGAACCCTACCAAAAAACTAGGGGTGATCTCAGGTACTCCAGAAGGGTAAGCAGATCCTGCTCCACATGTGGCACCCGTCGTGTTGCTTATGTGAAAACAAATCCGATAAATAGTCTAATTCGGTAGGTAACATTCATGAAAGGGAAGGGGATTGTAGTTACGACGTAAGGAACATATCCGATATCATTTGTGAAACGGTCATTCCATAACGGTCAACCAACTCGTGATGGCGTCCGTAAAATTTACGAAGGGATGATTTCAACTTCACCATCAAACTTATTCATACTGTTATAATTATATAGCAGGCAAAAATTAATAAATCATACAGAGTATAAATGTGCCTCTTTATTTTTTTATATTTTAGCTTCTTCTTGCTGTTGCAATTTTAGGGGGGACTCAATCTAAGTAAAGTATATCTCTTCTGTTGGTTTCTTTCGAACATTTAATAATAAGGTTGTAATAAAAGTTTTACGTCAATATAATTATATTCTATATTATCCCCCAAAAAATTTCATTTCCGAGTTTCTCGCCCCATAGAAAGAAGTGAACACGAGGTACCGGACGTTACGATGTTAAGTGTTCCGTCAGATCTTTCTGAGAAACAGACAAAATATACAAAAAGAAAAATTAAGGGTACACAATTACAATATACAGGACAGTCAACGTAATTTATTTGAAAGTAGTCCTGTGGTAAAGTGGTATTTTTTCTATATTATATGTTGTATGTAAGTTTGGGTATATCTATATTTTAATCTACCTTATTTTCTTATTCGTGCCCTCAAACGCAAATAAAGTATTTATGAACAAAAACTCAAACACATATCTATGGGAAACAGCTCGCCTAGACGAGTGCAGCAAAGTTTTATTATAATTTATTCAAATGTCCTCAATCACTTTGCCAGCACACTAAGACCGCTGCAGCATACATGACTTGTCTAACAAACATATCTACAATGAGAAAACATGAAATAGAATCTTTCATATCACAAAACCATAATTTCGTAATGTTCTTTTTAACATCTGCAGAAAAAGAATAATGCATTTACAATATTATAAGCTTATACAAAACATATACACAAGGGGGAGAGGGTGGGAGGGGGGGGAACTTCACTGCACTAAGACTGAGCTTCGAATGGTCAAGCTATGAAAATGTATTTTCAATGTTAACTTTTACCGCGACTGACCAGTCCGTGCTATCATACAAAGAACTTTAAACTCTTAACTTTGTTAAGGTGACTAATTGTTATGCTAAAATAATTTAAATATTTTTGTAAACATAAACACATGTTTCCAATATAACAACAAACGCATGTGCTATCGATAGTTAATAAATACATTTTGTTATTATATTATTGCATCATTAAACTATACGGAGTCTAAATTTCAGGGTCGAAATAAAGAATCCATTACGCTTAGATAGTTTCTTGTTTATTGCCCACAAACAAACAAATCTACACGTTTAAATTGTCCTTTTTAAGAAAATTGTTTATTTTGTTACAAGTCCTCGAAAGGAATTCAACTCTCCTTTGTCATCTATTTATATCCGCTTTTTTTGTTTTGATCGATGTATACATACATCTGTAATCAAACATGTATGACATTGACTTTAAAATACCTTGTTTTAACGTACAAATATTAATCTGATAACTCTGTAATTATTTGGCTACAAATCTAGTTTTGACAACTTTGTTAGGATGGTGTATCTAATTTTGGTGTTTGTTTGTTTGTTTGTTTGTTCTTTACAATTGGATTTTGAAGTTATCGACTTGAGTCACACAATTGGACCAACAACTATATCTCTACCGATCAATCCGGCTTTTAACTTCACTGTTCTCGAGAGAAACTTTAATGAAAGATATAAAATATGGTAAGTTTAATAACTAATTGATTTACGCATTTTGTAACATTTATAATATGTACTTTTACTTGTAAAACAAATACAAAGGTTCCAACAACCTTGATCAAAATTAAGTTAGATAAATTTATCCATTTTTTTTGGTCACTTTTGTTCCTTTAGAACTGAAAGTTGATCAATTCATCATTTATTATATATAAAAAAAAATGACATTGACCTTCCTAAATAGGGTTAATCTTGGAAAGTGCTTCAGACACATATGATTTGCATAGTGTTTTTATTTTCATTTTGTTAAGTGCCACGTAAGAAATCGATGTACTAAGTAATGTTTTTGTTTTTATGTTGGATTGCTGTATAATTGCTGTACACCCTATGTTTATTAGCTCTACCGGACCAACGGTTTGATTAGTAGAAACAACTTCTTAATTTCCCTATAAAAGTCGAAATAATTATGACATGTCACAATATGTATAAATGGTTTAACCTCACTACCGTTCTGTATGAAAAAAAATCAATGACCTACCTGATTTAGAATAAGCATAACCATTGACATTAAAGAATAATTTCTGTATAAGTTTTGCAAGAAATTATTTGTTTTAAATAAAAGAATGTTCTGTCGTCATCATAATACGAGTACTGATATGTTCACATGCATCACGTTGAACGTTTTACAATTCAGCAGATTATTCTAAGTTTTAAACTATTCTTCAATAATGAGCAAAACCAAAAGGTTAATTTCGTATACATGTCAGTTTACCCATGTGTTTCTCAATTATTAACAAAATATAGAAAGTTAAATAACAAAAGTACTGTACTGCGAGAAAAATTCAAGAGGGAAAGTCCCTAATCAAATGGCAAAATCAAAAACTCAAACACACCAAACAAAGATAACAATTGTCATATTTCTGAATTGGTAAAGTCAGATTCTTATAGACACAATGATGGGTTAAACCTTGTTTTATAGGTAGCTAAACTCTCCAGTGAAAATTAAAAGTCCTGTTTTCAGTGGCAAAATCAAAAGCCCAAACAAATGATACGAATGGATAACAACTGTCATGTTCCTGACCTTTTGCCACTTTTGTATCATAACTAGTTGATGTCAGAACAATAATTTTCTTAATTGTAGGATAGAGGGGAATTGGTTTGGAATGTCAGAACACACACTTACTCATGTTGATGCACCTGCACACATGTCGATGGGAAAGGAACACATACACGAAATACCATTAGAAAAGCTGATAGGGCCTGTAGTTGTCTTGAACGTAAAAAGAAAAGTAGCGATGGTCCAAGAATATGGCGTTTCCATAAAAGATTTATTTGATTGGGAGCGCCAATTTGGGAGAATACCGAATGGTGCAGCTGTAATAATGAACTCTGGGTGGGATCGACGATATCCTCATCCGTATGCAGTCTTTAATACACGTAACATATCGGATATAAATACGTATCGAGTTCCGAGCTGGACATTCCAGGCTGCTGATTGGCTTCTAACGAATAGACGAGTAATAGCCATAGGGGTTGATACTCCATCCGTTGATTTTTTCACTGGCAAAACACTGCCAGTACACAGAAGAATATTTAGGGATTCTGTCATAGCTCTTGAAGGTGTTGCTAATTTGGATTCTCTACCGCCCCATGGAGCCACTATTTATATACCGGCTCTAAAATTATATCAAGGTAGCGGTTCACCTACTAGAATATTTGCAACCTTTCCAAAATGTTGATCTTTTCTTAATAATTAAAAAAAAATGAAAGTTTAAATATGATAAAGAATACCAAACCTGCGTTGCTTCTCACATTGATAATGTATATCTTCATCCACATTAGCAGTTTTTCTTAATTTTATCAAAACATAATCCTCTATACAACCTTAAACAAAGTCAGCTATAAAAGGTCCCGAAATAACAATAAAAACTTCCAACGAGAAAACTAATTGCATAAATTCATTGAATAAAATCCTTTTTGAGTTTTTCTTGTAGTTCAGAAATTTGTGATTTTCCTTTTGTTTATATATCTCACAGGCATTTTCAGGCAATTTATAAAATGCCTAACCGTGACAGGTATTATACAAAATGACTAAAAATACCTAGTCATTTTGTAAAATGCCTGAAATTTTGAAACAAAATTCAACATATTGCCTATTCAGTTTCAGGCAATCTGTAGAAGAAGGCTATCATTGAGATTCATATGACAACAGTGGACAAAAACACAATATCTTTCAAAGAAAATAACTAATGATTCAGTAGAATTAATGTATTCTTCTAAATCCAACCAGCAAGGTTTGTATTTCAAATAATATGTTCTTTTAAGTGAATTCAAATGAATGTATTTTGATAGGGACAGAAAATTTAGTAACAATTGAAAAAGAAGTTATTCATGTGTGACGTTTGTGCTTATAGAGCAACCAAAAGTGGTCAAACGTTAATTGTTTTACCTGAAAAGGTAATGAAAGAGCTGATGAGGACCCAGGTTTTTCAGTCCAAATGTGGTCGAAGTGCTAAAACCTGACTTTTCGCAAAACAATGAATTTGCAAAAAATCAGGAAAAATTGTGTGTAGCAGTTCTGCCATTCAAACATTTTAAGAAATAATAAAAAAATAGTTGAGTCCTGTGATTGTGTGAATTTTGAATAATTCAGTAAAAATAATTTTTTATTATTTTAAATTTTTTTTAATTCAGTAATTATCATAAATAAAACTGCTCCGATGTTCAGAGCTATCACTTGTTTTCTTTATCATTGCATTCTATAAAATGATTTCAGGCATTTTGTAAAATACCTTTCAATTTTTCCAGACATTTTGTAAAATGCCAAGAAAATTTAGTTATTATGTAAAATGACTGAAACTTGTAGGCATTTTAGAAAATGCCTAAAGTTTTCAGGCATTTTACAAAATGCCTAAATCTAGAAAATACCTGTAACATATACAGCAACAAACGTCAACCATTAAATTACAATATGATAAGAAAAAATGTCCAAAGAAATGCATGTCATCTTCAATCCTTGAAAATTGGAATTCACGAAAATAAAAGAAATGACAGATAAACAACCTTACGAAAAAGGTCATTGTAAAACTTATACTTATAAGGAACAATTCATGCTTTATTTGGCAATGTACCATTCTCTTGAAATATCGATCCAACTTTTTCTTGTAGATAAAATTCTCAACTCGAACCTGAACATGCACAATATATTTACCAGTGTACATTAAGGTAAATAGCTGACACAAATAGGTTGAACGAGTGGTTATTACCTTAATAACCACTCTTTCAACCTCATTTTGTGACCTATATAGTATTTTACTTAGAAATGATTAAGTAACTATGATGCACACAACTAATTGAGCCAATTAATCAAAGATTAAGGTAGTTTTTATTTTATTGTTTCTTTTGATCATAGAGCTCTTTTGTTTACTACCATAATAAAAATACGTCTATTTACAAACGACAATTGACGATATGCAAAATGCCAATTTAAAAAAAAATTTAATAGGTCACTACACCTTTGAATTGGAAGTCACTGTGTCATCAAATATATAAAAAATTGATTGAATAAAAACCCATTTAAATAACCCACTATATATAATAAAAGTTCATGATAGATTTGATATGATTTAAAGATGACCCAATACGTTCAATGCCATATCTTCTATGTAAGGCTACAGAGATTTCGACCACTTAACGTAATGATAGCATATCCGCTTAAAATATCTGGATAGCCTAACATGTTAATGATATAGAGAATAAAAAAAGGTTATAAATAATGGTTATTAAGGTAGCAAATACACAGATTTTTTTATCCCAATTCCCCAGTTTTTAAATGCCGTAACTTTCTTTATTATGCTTGAAAATTTATAAAAAAAGGTATTTATGGATAGCTAACATATTACTCGTTCAAATTAACTGCAAAAGAGTGTATCAAACATTATCTACTTTCATGTGGTAAGGATGTTTACACTAATTACAGATTAATGAGAGAATTGAATACGATAGCGATAATTTGAGACACTCTTTTGCAGCTCCTGCTGTATTTAAAAAGATTTTGTTAAAATTTCCTTTATAGTTTAAGAAATAAAAGATCTTAATTCATTCAAGTGAACTGACCACGATTTTGCCATTAATTGCACAGTAAAGCTCATTATGTTTGGCTTTTAAAAAAAACTTTTAACTTGACATCGTTAATAAAAATCAATTTAACATTATATTGTATGCTTCTAAACGTATATTCCGTAAATACTGTTTACTAATCGGTACGTCACGAATAAAGTATAATTTTGATTATCTGCACTTTACCAGAAATTATGTCTGATAGTAAGTAATAAAACATGCCGATTGACCATACATATCCTATACCAAATTGAATTAATAGTTTCAAATAGAAACGGAATAACAAATTGATTACACTTGACATACCTGCATTGTTAGAAATTTAGAATTATTTATTTGTTTTATTACAATATGGTTTTCCTTCGGCATTTGACACGCTTTCTGTTTGAGCATGTGCGTAATGTCTTTTGTAAAATGTATTAAAAAAAGCATGTATGTGTTTTCGTGCTTCCACCAACTTTACTTTTGGATAATAAAGACTAAATGAATAACTAAAAAATAAATAAAAATAACCCCCCAAAAAAACCACAATCTTGGCTCAGGTATTGAGCAGCATTTACATTGTGAGAAGATGAGAAATAAATGTTGGATTGATTGGTGTTCAAATCGCACTTAGACA
This sequence comes from Mytilus edulis, assembly GCF_963676685.1. Taxonomy (NCBI): domain Eukaryota; kingdom Metazoa; phylum Mollusca; class Bivalvia; order Mytilida; family Mytilidae; genus Mytilus; species Mytilus edulis. The sequence continues at coordinate 84,011,396 of NC_092351.1, forward strand.
CAAAAAGGTTTGCTTTGTAATTAACCACATATGAACTGTGCTTACGGTTTGCAAGAGCTAAATATTGAAATCAAAATGGTACTTTAAAAGAGATAGAATGGTCACTGATGAAATGATACTACACTTTTTCATCAAATTTTACCCATCTCAAAAAAGACTCTTTTTTTCTGTCGAACTCTGCTACCGTTTTAGCATTAGCTTTTCTCTTCCTAATGATCAACTTCTTTTCCACTATGAAAACTATTTTGTCTGCAGTAGTTTTTTGGTTAGCCATTGAGTTTGGAATACTTTCAAAATGAATTAAACTAATGACTTTTAAGAAAGATAAGAAGTTAGCAATATCCTTTAACTCTACTTTCCGCTATATAGATGACGTTCTTTCACTAAACAATTCAAAATTTGGTGACTATGTGGAACGCATCTATCCCATCGAATTGGAGATAAAGGATACTACAGATACAGTTAAGTCAGCTTCATATCTTGACTTACATCTAGAAATTGACAATGAGGGTCGGTTGAAGACAAAACTTTACGACAAAAGAGATGATTTCAGCTTTCCAATTGTGAACTTTCCATTTCTAAGTAGCAACATTCCAGCAGCACCTACATACGGTGTATATATCTCTCAATTGATACGATATTCCCGTGCTTGCATTTCCTATCATGATTTTCTTGATAGAGGGTTACTGCTCACAAGGAAGCTATTAAATCAAGAGTTCCAAATGGTGAAGTTGAAATCATCCCTTCGTAAATTTTACGGACGCCATCACGAGTTGGTTGACCGTTATGGAATAACCATTTCACAAATGATATCGGATATGTTCCTCACGTCGTAACTACAATCCCCTTCCCTTTCATGAATTTGACCTACCGAATTAGACTATTTACCGGATTTGTAATCACATAAGCAACACGACGGGTGCCGCATGTGGAGCAGGATCTGCTTACCCTTCCGGAGCACCTGAGATCACCCCTAGTTTTTGGTGGGGTTCGTGTTGTTTATTCTTTAGTTTTCTATGTTGTGTCATGTGTACTATTGTTTTTCTGTTTGTCTTTTTCATTTTTAGCCATGGCGTTGTCAGTTTGTTTTAGATTTATGAGTTTGACTGTCCCTTTGGTATCTTTCGTCCCTCTTTTAAAGCTGATAATTTGAACAATTAGGATACTTTTGAGATGTGTTTTGTGAGATGAAATAAAGAAAAATAAAAATAAACTAAGCAGTGCATTTTGTAAATATACATACTATATAACAACCATATTAAAAAGATTTAGTTTGTAATTTGTGTTGGTTTTTATTTTCTAAGCATAATAAAATTGTCTCAACGCGCGTTAATTGAAATAGCTCGTCTGAATACAATGTTAAATCTATAATAGTATGCATTCGACAGCTTAGTGCATATTAAATTGAATGAACCTTATACAAATATTCTATTATTCAACATTAGATTTATAGCAAAAAAAAATAATTTTCTGTATTAAACCAAGCAAAAAGTTTTTTTTAAATGTAATTGCAATAACTAATTTTGTTAAAAATATGCTTATTTTATTACAATAATAATATTCTATGGCTGGAATTTATGACAGTACACAAATTTTAAAGTTCTAAACCAAGTATGCATGTTGTTGCTGTCTGCAAGTTGCGTATAACATTTTTAATCTAGATTGTAATATATATAAAGAAATAGTATGAGAAGTCTTACAGGTATAAGTATCGTCTTGAGAATAGTGTAAACATTCGGCGGTTTAGATAAGGTTTGTTATATCTATTTAACATGAGATATATGAACTTACATATTTCGTTTCCGAAATTTGAAAAAAAGAAATGCAATGTTTGTAAATTTATTTATTCTATAGACAATGTCTCCAAATATTATTTATTGTAGCTATTACAGAAGCAAAATAAAAACTGAATGAGAAATAAAGTATTCACAGGGTTCTTATTGATGGTAATAACATTAAAGTGAAATGTTTTAAAATATTGAAAAATGATTATAAAAATATCGGCAAATCAGAATTTAAAGTTATTCAGAATTATAGGTCCTCATAATCATTTTGTCGATGAGTTTATTTATAAAAGACATTTAATCATAATGATGCAGTTTGACTGTCCCTCTGGTATCTTTCGTCCCTCTTTTTCAAACTGGTGTCTAATTAAACATAATTAAGATTTTTAATAGTTTCTTAAAAACTGCTTTTTGAATTTTTCTATATGAAATTCAAGGAAATAAATATACAAAATAATCAAGAAAATTAAAATGACATTGTTAGGGAAAACACCTATTCAGATCGGGCTATTCGTAGTGCCTTCTTTAACCATCGTAGAACCATTGGCCACTTTTTCTAGCATTCGGGGACAACTTCGGAAATGCCCGCGTCACACTGTCCCGATTTTTAAGCCGATGGCAACACGATTATGGAAATTTTCAAAATCGGCACTGATCGTATCCAGATCGGGCTATTCGTAGTGCCATCTTTAACCATCGTAGAACCATCGGCCACTTTTTCTAGCCTTCGGGGACAACTTCGGGAAGGGTTCTAAAATTTTTAACATGTTAAAAAATCCCCGAAGGTGCGCCCGATCTGGATACGATCAGTCCCGATTTTGAAAATTTCCATAATCGTGTTGCCATCGGCGTAAAAATCGGGACAGTGTGACGCGGGCATATTGGCTTTACATCTATTGTATAGCAATAGATAACCAGGGTAAAAAGTTTTATTTTTCTTAATTTCGTCTCTATTTCCGAGAATTGGAGAAAAAAAAATATTATTTTATTTTTTTAATTCTTTCATTTAATTGAAAAAAAATGAAAAGAAATATCTGGTAACTCTGATAACCATTTGTTGTCTGATGATACATTTTTAATAATTCCTGTTTAGATGCCCTTGAGTGTCCTCATACGTTATAACAGAATCAGTTTAGTTTTCTATATAAAAACCAGTGTGACAATGCAGTTTTTGGATGACGAATAGGTGTTTTCCCTAACAATGTCATTTTAATTTTCTTGATTATTTTGTATATTTATTTCCTTGAATTTCATATAGAAAAATTCAAAAAGCAGTTTTTAAGAAACTATTAAAAATCTTAATTATGTTTAATTAGACACCAGTTTGAAAAAGAGGGACGAAAGATACCAGAGGGACAGTCAAACTGCATCATTATGATTAAATGTCTTTTATAAATAAACTCATCGACAAAATGATTATGAGGACCTATAATTCTGAATAACTTTAAATTCTGATTTGCCGATATTTTTATAATCATTTTTCAATATTTTAAAACATTTCACTTTAATGTTATTACCATCAATAAGAACCCTGTGAATACTTTATTTCTCATTCAGTTTTTATTTTGCTTCTGTAATAGCTACAATAAATAATATTTGGAGACATTGTCTATAGAATAAATAAATTTACAAACATTGCATTTCTTTTTTTCAAATTTCGGAAACGAAATATGTAAGTTCATATATCTCATGTTAAATAGATATAACAAACCTTATCTAAACCGCCGAATGTTTACACTATTCTCAAGACGATACTTATACCTGTAAGTCTTCTCATACTATTTCTTTATATATATTACAATCTAGATTAAAAATGTTATACGCAACTTGCAGACAGCAACAACATGCATACTTGGTTTAGAACTTTAAAATTTGTGTACTGTCATAAATTCCAGCCATAGAATATTATTATTGTAATAAAATAAGCATAATTTTAACAAAATTAGTTATTGCAATTACATTTAAAAAAAACTTTTTGCTTGGTTTAATACAGAAAATTATTTTTTTTTGCTATAAATCTAATGTTGAATAATAGAATATTTGTATAAGGTTCATTCAATTTAATATGCACTAAGCTGTCGAATGCATACTATTATAGATTTAACATTGTATTCAGACGAGCTATTTCAATTAACGCGCGTTGAGACAATTTTATTATGCTTAGAAAATAAAAACCAACACAAATTACAAACTAAATCTTTTTAATATGGTTGTTAGATAGTATGTATATTTACAAAATGCACTGCTTAGTTTATTTTTATTTTTCTTTATTTCATCTCACAAAACACATCTCAAAAGTATCCTAATTGTTCAAATTATCAGCTTTAAAAGTCATTAGTTTAATTCATTTTGAAAGTATTCCAAACTCAATGGCTAACCAAAAAACTACTGCAGACAAAATAGTTTTCATAGTGGAAAAGAAGTTGATCATTAGGAAGAGAAAAGCTAATGCTAAAACGGTAGCAGAGTTCGACAGAAAAAAAGAGTCTTTTTTGAGATGGGTAAAATTTGATGAAAAAGTGTAGTATCATTTCATCAGTGACCATTCTATCTCTTTTAAAGTACCATTTTGATTTCAATATTTAGCTCTTGCAAACCGTAAGCACAGTTCATATGTGGTTAATTACAAAGCAAACCTTTTTGTGTCTAAGTGCGATTTGAACACCAATCAATCCAACATTTATTTCTCATCTTCTCACAATGTAAATGCTGCTCAATACCTGAGTCAAGATTGTGGTTTTTTTGGGGGGCTATTTTTATTTATTTTTTAGTTATTCATTTAGTCTTTATTATCCAAAAGTAAAGTTGGTGGAAGCATGAAAAAACATACATGCTTTTTTTAATACATTTTACAAAAGACCATACGCGAATGCTCAAACAGAAAGCGTGTCAAATGCCGAAGGGAAACCATATTGTAATAAAACAAATAGATAATTCTAAATTTCTAACAATGCAGATAGGTCAAGTGTAATCAATTTGTTATTCCGTTTCGATTTGAAACTATTAATTCAATTTGGTATAGGATATGTATGGTCAATCGGCATTTTTATTACTCACTATCAGACATAATTTCTGGTAAAGTGCAGGTAATGAAAATTATACTTTGTTCGTGACGTACCGATTAGTAAACAGTATTTACGGGATACACGTTTAGAAGCATAAAATATAATGTTAAATTGATTTTTATTAACGATGTCAAGTCACAAGTTTTTTTTAAAAGCCAAACATAATGAGCTTTGGGTGGTACCCTTATCAAGAAAACTTTAAATTATTTTTTTAACGTTTTGTCTAAATTCGTGACGCTTTTCCCGTCCTAATATAAAAATCTGTAAATAACAGCAGAATATATGTAAAAGGTTGTTTGGTTTTCGTTCCAATCTTGAAATATCACGCATTGAACAAATCACAAAAAGTAAGCAATTGTATATTGTTACATTTCTTGTGAATGTTTCACAAGAATCCGTACTTTTGATTGGGTTGCAACAATCAAAAGGCATTCTAAAATTAGATCTTATTTCCCTATGATATATTTTCAAAAACAATGTTAAATTAATGCATCCAAAAAACAAACGGGAAGCTTGATATATTCGTTATATCATGGTAGAAGTATAAGAATTGATCATTGCTTTGTGTAAATGGTATGTGTTTGTGTGAAAGTTGACCGGTGACACTTGTTAAGTATGGCATGTATGATGTCCCTCGGTAAATCCTCTTTTTAGTTAATCCTGTCTGTTTAAGATGAGAGGGTTTTTTTTTGTGTTGATTCTTTGTTTCTATTTTTGAATATATTTATATGTGTGTGACTAGTATTCGTCTATAATACTTAAGCATCTCTAACATCGTCCTTATTCTTATATACATAGAGATAAAAAGATGTGGTATGAGTGCCAATGAGACAACTCTCCATCCAAGTGACAATTTATAAAATTTATATGCATTTGTAATCGATACGAGACAGTAGCCACGATAAACATAGTCTTTCTTTGTTTCTATAATTCATTTTTTTTATATTCTCCGACTATGTTCCTTGGTCACATATTTCGTTGTTAAAGCGTTCAAAATCCGGACAAAATGTATAAAAAAAACGTTAATTGCAGCAAATATTTCAATTAGAAACATTTAATGTCGCAAAGTACACATCATTTACATTATAAAGACTTGTCAAATATATCAGGCTTATAATTGTGTACACTAGGGTTTCGTAAAATACCGCAGCAGCTGTATAGCCGCTATGTCCTAGATACCTTTCTATGTTAAACGATGGCTAAATATCTAGGCTATCCATTTAAGGTAGCACAATAGATTTTTTAACTTCCATCTCCAACCTTTAAAATGCTGTTACTTTGTTTAAACTGCATATAAATTAATAAAAGAGGTATACATAGATACATAAAAATAATCTTTTAAATGTATGCAATATTTTTGATATGCAATCATTATGTAATCAATTACTTTGCAATTAATGGCAAAATCGTGGTCAGTTCACTTGAATGAATTAAGATCTTTCATTTCTTAAACTATACAGGAAATTTTAACAAAATCTTAATCAATACAGCAGGAGCTGCAAAAGAGTGTCTCAAATTATCGCTATTGTATTCAATTCTCTCATTAATCTGTAATTAGTGTAAAAATCCTTACCACATGAAAGTAGATAATGTTTGATAAGGGTTAATTTGAAAGAGTAATATGTTAGCTATCCATAAATACCTTTTTTATAACTTTTCAAGGATAATAAAGAAAGTTACAGCATTTAAAAACTGGGGAATTGGGATAAAAAAAATCTGTGTATTTGCTACCTTAATAACCATTAATTATAACCTTTTTTTATTCTATATATCATTAATATGTTAGGCAGCCATTCGAAATGAAGGGGGACACAATTGGGTTTCAGTCAATTAAAAACACTTACTGCAAACATTACCCATATGTTATCAATCGACAATACTGCATTGTAAAATCCTCCTTGTAAAAAGTGACATTAGAATGGCAATCATTTTAATTAAATGATAAGTAAACTACCAGTTGGTATTGTAAACATACAACACGTACACATATATACCTATATCTTGATTTTTTTATTTCAATTTCATGACAAGTAATTGCCACTTTAATATTAAATGTCGACTGCATCGTTGTTCACAATACAATCTCATTGCAAATCCCATTTGTGACTTTACTCTATTTCCTGTAATATATAAGGTACTCAAATCTGATTTTTTGAGAAATAGAACAAGGTTAATATCTACGTACGCAATGCAGAGTTTTAAGCAAACATTTATCTAAACGTATTGAAATAAAACACAATTTTACGTTTGGATAAGATATATGACATGGCTTATTTAAAATTGGATATTGAATATTTAGAGATTTAATGAATATGTCACGGACAGAATGAAAACCCCGGTTCAATATTTACCTTAAAGTTTGTTGCGCGTAATCTTTTCATTTCTAACATTTACCTAATAAGACAATAAAATATTAAACAATGTCCAATAATCGCAAAGCTATCGGTCTGATAAAAAAATTAAGTTTGTATTCGTTCATAGATTTGTTTTCTATGTGTTATCCTTCTACGTCATCAGCTTTAATCATTTGTCAATGTATAAATACCATTATTTGAGAAGATAAAACTTACAAACAATTAGTGAGCAGCTCAATATGAATAGTTTTACCGTTATCTTATTAGCTGTGGTTTATGTTTATTGTGGTAAGTCTTCTTTTTTTCACAAGATGAGTATCAGATAAAATTTGTTAATTGCTAGCTTTTAACACATTTCATGCTTATTCAGGATAAGAAACAAATTAACAAAGAAATTCTTGCTGTAAGATATTGACCGAGCCGATTTGCGGAAATATGACTGCATAAAAGAGGCTATTTTGGATAGTGACTTCTTTCCCCGGAAAACATCACCTAGTACCTTTTCGAAGGAAATGTTAAATTGGTTATAAAACGTCAATCTTCAACGGAATTGACGTTTCTGTTCAGACTAGTCAGTAGTGTTCCTACCAACAATTTGTTGGACATTCTGGTTATACAATTTGAATTTCGATTGTCTCTGCAGTTCCATTTTAGTTTTTTTATTGTTTTGCGTTTTTTTTTAGAAGAAAAAAAATTGACTAATTTTAAAAATGATTGAAATTCATTGATCTTCAATTATAAATAAAAGTTGTAAGAACAGACTCATAATTTTTATCCTTTATGACACTTGCTTCAAATTAAAAGAGAGGGCTTCTGTGGCCGAGTGGGCTTAGTAGTTACTACTGTTATCACTAGCCAGTTCAGTTCTAAGGTTATGAGTTCGAGCCCATTTAAACTGGTGCACTCGACTTCAGTCTTTACTGACTAGGATTGTTAGTTTTTCTATCGAAGGTTGTTGGTTTTCACCGGGCACTCTGGCTTCCTCAACCAATAAAAACAGGCTGCAACGGAAAAACCTAAAAGCGGTGCTTAGAAGTGGCTTCACAACACTAAAAACTAAAGTTAAATCAAAATCAGATAGAAGGCTGAGTCAGATCAGTATTATCTTACGATTTATAATATATCAGGAATACAAATAAAAAGTTATTCTATTTGCTCTCAAAGTTCCAAATCTATATTTAATTATCTAATTATGTTTTTGCTATAGGAAATTGTTTCGATGAAATATGGATAAAAACTTTGAACAGTGGGAATGTCGATGCAAGTCAAACACCGGATGTGTTTAACTATTACACAAGCTTATCCGATTACGGTATTTTTCCTTCACAAAACCAGTTCAGGATCAGCGTGGAAGCTTGTGACAACTCCTTTATTCTCTTATCTGCTGCAAAGAATCTGCAGTCTCTGGAATTTTATGAAATATGCATTGGTGCAAAAGCTAATAAAAAGTCAGTTTTTCGTCGGAAATATAACGCTGTTAACATCATTTCTGATTCTACACCTGGCATATTAAGCTGCACAGAGAGAACAACACTGTTTGTGATATGGACAACCAACGGTGAAATAACCGTTTTTAAAGAAACTAATATCGGAACAGAAACGGTAATGACATGGACAGATCCGAATTCAATACCTATAAACGGAATAGGAGTGATGACTGCTTGGGGAGCAGACGGACTTTGGACTATAGAATATTCCTGTAAGTGAACTAATTTAACATGAATTAATGTAATTTATATTAACTTCTGTAAATACATTTAAGCTCAGAAATCTCAAACTTGTTCAATCTATTTTGTTTGAATGTGTTACTGTATTCAAATTTGAATCTTATTTTATAAATGCTATTCTAACTGCACAAGACGTTTTCACTTCTTCGATTACTAGTATGTAAAAGGGCAAACATCTAAAGGCTGTATACCGGAATGGTTTGTGTCGATCTTCAAAAGACAGTTATTTCAATGATTGGGAGTTATTTCCTGATAAGAATAAATTCCTCTTCAAGAATCGGAACGAATTAGGAATAATCTGGACGGTTTTCTTTTGCTATACTTGGTTATAAAATTATTCAGTACGTCTTTAGGGTGCATGTATTTAAGTTTCATTGACATATACTATGGTTTATTTTCAATCCAGTAATGATTGTTTACTGGAACTTCGAATATTCGTATGAATGCCTGTTGTCTGATTTTCAGCCTTTCTTCATATTTTGCAAAGGCAGGTATCTAAATTTGTGGTACAGTTTCCACAATTCGAGCTCGAACCTAACCTATAAACCGATATAAATCACCAAAATGCAACAATAAATTTATAATATGATGTAGTTGTGTTCAATATACATTGGAACTTTGGTTGACTAGTGGAGGATCCTAAAGTCACGGAGATTTTAAATGATCTTTTAAAAGAATAAAATACAGGTGTTCAAATCTGTTTGCCTCAAGATCTATTATTTTTAGGGATGAACCTAGTTACGTTTGGTATCAGTACTTTGGATTTATTTTCCTTATGCCGTGTTTTTAAGAAACAGAAACTAAATATGCCATATATTTTTCATTCCTCACATTCGTCGTTTGGTCTTAATTCACACATGTCTGACATACTGAATGTATAGAAACAACTAGCACAAAAGGTAAATTGTGTAGAAATGACGTGTTCGCTCTGTTACTTCTAAAACTATGCCAGTCTCTTGAAGGTTTTTTTTCTATAACAACTTTGAATACTCTTTACAAACCTGACCCGATTCATTAATTTGAAGTCGAATGTAGTCGCAACTGAAATTAAGTTAATCAATTCATTGACACAAGTATGGATACAAAATTGACCGTTACTGGTTTTTAGATTTTTTATTATACCGATAAAATTTCCATTGACGATTTTCAATGATTTCGTCACTTAGTCACAACATAAACATAAGAAACATGAAAAACATAAGAAACATAATTTGAATTAAATCAAAGAATCAATTGTTGATATAAGAAATATAATCGATATCACTTAAACACAGTTAACATACCTTGCAAATATTATTCTTTCTCTTTAAGCCAACTTCATTGGACGATATTGCGGTGTTCTTGGTACCTACGGTAACATGAAATTACTTTCAACGTCAACACAACCTAGTAGAATGAGCTGTTTATCAAAATGTTCACCAGATAGTGACTGTCTTGGAGTCAACATCAATCAACACACCAACACCTGCGAGCTAGTGTCTGGGATGCAGGTAATCGAGAAGACAAACAATCCGAACTGGTCATTCTATACAAAATGTTTAAACGGAACAACGATGTGCTTAGCTTGTATTGTTTAATTAGACGTTTTCAAACTGAAAATTATACATACATGTATACGTTTTAATAACACAGTTAACAACAGAAAATGATACAATTACTTGAGTAAATATCATGATAGATTGAGATTTTTCAACAACATATTTGCAATTGTAATGAAACTGCTGGGGTCCCATAAAAACATACTATACTTTTATAAAATTAATAGTCAGAACTCTTTCGCCATATTTTCCACGAAGAAACTTTTATTTCTTTTTGTGTGTACACCAACACAAAAATAATTTAACGTTTAAATCCTGTAAAATATTGATAATCTTTTGTCAGTCTTCTGTTCGAGATCAAAAGACAAAAGACTTGTAGCAATTACTGGCATGACATTATTGAACGATTTTGTCTTCATCATATCACTCATTATCCATCTTGATTAAGCCAATATCATTCCAAAAAGTGTGTTCATATAATGCAATGTAGATGGTTTCTATGCTTCACTACTTCTGATTTCATTGTCTATCTCAAAACTTTGTATATAAATTTTCTAATCGGAGATACCAGGATTAAAATATATAAATTAATATTAAAATATAAATTCATATCGTTGTAATAGAACATACAACATCAGGGAATTGATATTAATCTTGAATCAATTTACTTTTGATACATTTTTTGTGAGGGGAGATAATATAAATTCTTACTATACAATCTCCATATTATTTTGTTTAAAAACTTATTTTCTGTAAACTATTTTTGCAAGGAGAGGCTGAATGTCAGTTTGGGTATTTATCGATGCTTGATTTAAAACTTGTAATAGATATATTGACAAAAAACACTTTTATAGGAATGTTTTATAACTAATTGAATAGTATGATATTTTATGATCTGATGCATGATGTAATGAAAAAGAAATAAGGAGATGGTGGCATGATTACAAATGAGAAAAAATAAATGTAGAAGTCAGCAAATCAAGGTCTTCGTACATATATAATAAAGTAATTTTTGTATACAATGTGCATACAATTTACAATTATTGTTATCTAATGGTTAAAAATAATAAGAGGAGAAAGAGGCATAAACAAATTATTGTTGTTCCTATTTTTCTTGAAGTATTTTAAAACAGGAAGTACTTTGAAAATAAGAGCAACTCACGTTAAATACATGTATAGACCATAGGGTAAGAAAAATTTATAGAGCAGATACTTGGATAATTTTACAGAGGTTAAGTATATGTTCTGTTCAATATACAAAATAATCATGTTCTGGACAATCAAAACCGAGACAACCAAAACTTACCGTAATGACCTTATGTAAATTTGCTAGAATGTTTTTGTTGTCATAATCATCAATGTCAACGTATAATCAATGTTATTTTATCTTATCAAATGCTATCTATGAACAAATTCGAATACCGCAACCGAGGTAAACACTTTCACTATATGAGGGAAGCAACAGAACAAGAGAAACACTAAACAGCAACCAAAACAAACGCCAACATACACATAAACGATTCTGCCATATTATTGACTTGGTACAGGACATTTTAAGAGAAATGGTGGGTTTAACCTGGTTTTGTAACTTTCTAAACCTCCCACTTATATGCCTTTATACAAATATCCCTTATATGCCAATTTACAAATACTGCTTGAATGGCAATTTTACGTGACAGGAATACAAAACAAATTAACTTAAAAAAACATTCAGTACAGAGAAATACATAAAAAATAAAATAGTATGTACTACATTTAAATCACTGATAATCAACGAACACACAAGGACATATATATATTTAACTGTGCATCACACTAATGTATCAACGCAACAAAACGTGACGTATTTTTAGTGACGTTTATTTCTTATCACAGGTTAATTTGTAAAAAAAATAGAATATGAAGTTGGATTGGTTTTGTAATGGTGTTATTTTATGTATTTTCTAACCACGACGAGAAAATTAAATTGTAATTTTGTTTCTAATGGTTTAGTTATTTGAATAACTCATAGTTGTGGTATACCATCATTTCCGCAAGTTTATTGTTTTCTGTTAGGTAATAAGGGGTCATCCATAATTGTCAACCATTTTCCAAAGTGTACAAAACGTACACTTTTTCAGACCCCCCACCCTCCCTCAAAAATAAAATCAACGGTACCAATTTTATTGCACCAGATGCGCATTTCGACAAAATATGTCTCTTCAGTGATGCTCGTGGCCAAAATATTTGAAATCCAAAGCTTATATAAAAGATGAAGAGCTATAATCCAAAAGGTCCAAAAAGTATAGTCAAATTCGTGAAAGGAATCAGAGCTTTCCATGAGGGAGATACATTCCTTAATTTATAATAAGTTCTAATATTTTGTAACAGCAAATTTAAATAACACAAAAAAATCCGTATTTTCATGCCAGTACCGAAGTACTGGCTACTGGGCTGGTGATAGCCTCGGGGACTAAAAGTCCACCAGCAGAGGCATCGACCCAGTGGTAGTAATAAAATCAACGGTACCAATTTTGTTGCACCAGATGCGCATTTCGACAAAATATGTCTCTTCAGTGATGCTCGTGACCAAAATATTTGAAATCCAAAGCTTATATAAAAGATGAAGAGCTATAATCCAAAAGGTCCAAAAAGTATAGTCAAATTCGTGAAAGGAATCAGAGCTTTGCATGATGGAGATACATTCCTTAATTTATAATAATTTCTAATATTTAGTAACAGCAAATTTAAATAACACAAACAAATCCGTATTTTCATGCCAGTACCGAAGTACTGGCTACTGGGCTGGTGATACCCTCGTGGACTAATAGTCCACCAGCAGAGGCATCGACCTAGTGGTAGTAATAAAATCAACGGTACCAATTTTGTTGCACCAGATGCGCATTTCGACAAAATATGTCTCTTCAGTGATGCTCGTGGCCAAAATATTTGAAATCCAAAGCTTATATAAAAGATGAAGAGCTATAATCCAAAAGGTCCAAAAAGTATAGTCAAATTCGTGAAAGGAATCAGAGCTTTGCATGATGGAGATACATTCCTTAATTTATAATAATTTCTAATATTTAGTAACAGCAAATTTAAATAACACAAACAAATCCGTATTTTCATGCCAGTACCGAAGTACTGGCTACTGGGCTGGTGATACCCTCGTGGACTAATAGTCCACCAGCAGAGGCATCGACCCAGTGGTAGTAATAAAATCAACGGTACCAATTTTGTTGCACCAGATGCGCATTTCGACAAAATATGTCTCTTCAGTGATGCTCGTGGCCAAAATATTTGAAATCCAATGCTTATATAAAAGATGAAGAGCTATAATCCAAAAGGTCCAAAAAGTATAGTCAAATTCGTGAAAGGAATCAGAGCTTTGCATGAGGGAGATACATTCCTTAATTTATAATAATTTCTAATATTTTGTAACAGCAAATTTAAATAACACAAAAAAATCCGTATTTTCATGCCAGTACCGAAGTACTGGCTACTGGGCTGGTGATACCCTCGGGGACTAATAGTCCACCAAAAAAGTGTACATCAACCATTTTCAGATTTCACGAGAAGAATCAGTCATTCTTAATAAAAAGAAGATCCTGTCTATTATATTTTAGTTTAATATAGAACTTTGCATTGAAAAAAAAAACTAAAACATATCTGACTGTTTTATTTGATGACATCTATCTGTGATGCTTGTGTTTTGTCAGAATAAGGAGTACAAAGATTAGTGTTTCCCCTATCACACAGTGGAAATGGTAACTCCAATAAAAAAGGGCACCTAGAGCATGCAAAAGATTAACAAAAGGGCACATAAATTATGCTAAGAATCAAAGAAAGGGAAATGCATGGTTTTATTGCATTGGTAAAGTATGAGTATGGACTGACAGTTGTTGATGGAATCAGAGCTCAAGACAGCAATCAATAAAAGTGTAATGTTTTAAAACATTTTGAGTTTTTAAATTTCCCGCCTGTATTTCTATTTAAATGGTCCCTGTTAATATAACATTTATGGCAGTACTATCGTTTATGTATATATACTGTAACGTGCAACTTTATTGGATATTTTCTAAGTTAAGGTTAAACTTCATATGGAGGTGCTCCTAATTGAATGAGGCTTTTACTATGAAAAATAAGTTTACTTCCGGTTTACTGGTTTTTACTATTTTGGAATGCATTACAAGGAAATTAATCGAAGGAGCAGTTTAAAATCTTTTCACAAAATGGCGTCTTGTCAAAATCAAAACATTCAACGAATTTAGTGTTTCGATCAATTTTGTTTATTAAACAGAGTAAAACGATATCGATCAATAATAAAGCAGGTGAAATTGAAAATCGGGGTACTGAGAAATGCTTGCAAACTTTTTTGTTTAAATAATTTTACTAGTTCACATTTTTGAAAGATTTAGTTTTCATATGATTTGATCTTTTAATTGTTCATCCCGATTGAGTAGAATTATGATATCGAAATAAATATCATCAAGTGAAAATAATAAAGAAGAAATAAGAAGAGAAACACACCCAAGCCAATTCTCGATTTTATAAATCGACTTTCCCTACGGAAACGATATAAATTAACGAAAAAAAAAAAGCGTACGATCAAAATGTTGATTTTTTATTATTATATTAACAGGGACCATATAAATAGAAATACAGGCGGGAAATTTAAAAACTCAAAATGTTTTAAAACATTACACTTTTATTGATTGCTGTCTTGAGCTCTGATTCCATCAACAACTGTCAGTCCATACTCATGCAATAAAACCATGCATTTCCCTTTCTTTGATTCTTAGCATAATTTATGTGCCCTTTTGTTAATCTTTTGCATGCTCTAGGTGCCCTTTTTTATTGGAGTTACCATTTCCACTGTGTGATAGGGGAAACACTAATCTTTGTACTCCTTATTCTGACAAAACACAAGCATCACAGATAGATGTCATCAAATAAAACAGTCAGATATGTTTTAGTTCTTTTTTCAATGCAAAGTTCTATATTAAACTAAAATATAATAGACAGGATCTTCTTTTTTTAAGAATGACTGATTCTTCTCGTGAAATCTGAAAATGGTTGATGTACACTTTTTTGGTGGACTATTAGTCCCCGAGGGTATCACCAGCCCAGTAGCCAGTACTTCGGTACTGGCATGAAAATACGGATTTTTTTGTGTTATTTAAATTTGCTGTTACAAAATATTAGAACTTATTATAAATTAAGGAATGTATCTCCCTCATGGAAAGCTCTGATTCCTTTCACGAATTTGACTATACTTTTCGGACCTTTTGGATTATAGCTCTTCATCTTTTATATAAGCTTTGGATTTCAAATATTTTGGCCACGAGCATCACTGAAGATACATATTTTGTCGAAATGCGCATCTGGTGCAATAAAATTGGTACCGTTGATTTTATTTTTGAGGGAGGGTGGGGGGTCTGAAAAAGTGTACGTTTTGTACACTTTGGAAAATGGTTGACAATTATGGATGACCCCTTACAAATAAATCAAAATGTAAGAAACACCATATTTATTTGTCAATTCCTCATCATAAAACACAATGAATACATGCAACAAATTATAACCTTTTATCATATGTTCTAAAGGACGAAATGAAAACATAACGATCAAACAAACAAAATATAAACATTTTGTGACAAACATAATTCATTTATTTTCCAATTAATTTATATTTAGAAATAAGGCAACAGTAGTGAAAAGTAAAGTCACAAAAATACGGAACTCTTAGGAAAATTCAAAAAAGGAAAGTCTGAATAACAGGCTCCTGAGTTGGGAACGGCACATAATTTGGCAGGGTTAAACATGTTAGAGGGACCCGAACCCTCCTTTTAACCTGTTATGTCTGTTTAAAAAATGGCGACATATATTTTATATAGTATAACAAGAGAATAGGGTCATTACACATGAAAAGGAGAGAAGTCCCATTAGACGTACAGTACAACAAGACAAACGTATTACACATCAAGCAAGAACAGACTACCATTACATATGCAACAGGTGAAAACGGCCATTACGCATAAAACAAGAGAATACAATCAATGCACATACAAAAGCAGAAACCGACCATTACACATACATAACGAAGAAAATATTATACAATAAAAAGAGAATATGGTAATTCCGAGTACAACAAGAGAAACTGCAATTACACATGCAACATGAGAAACTGCAATTACACATGCAACATGAGAAACTGCAATTACACATGCAACATGAGAGACTGCAATTACACATGCAACATGAGAAACTGAAATTACGCATGCAACATGAGACAATGGTCATTAGACATACAAGAGGAGAAAAACAGCCATTGTACATATAACAGAAGAAATCGGAAATTATACATCAAAAAAGATAACACGGCCATAACACATACAAAAGTAGAGAATGGCTATTAGGCATGCAACAGGAGAAAACAGCAATCAGACATACAAAAGGATAAAACGTCGATTAGCAATAACAAAAGAATACAACCGGTACAAACGGCCATTACACATAAATCAGACAGAACGGCCATGCCTAATATAACAGGTGAGAACCGCCATTACACATATAACAGAGGAAAACGAAACGGCCATTACACATACAGCAGAAAAAACGGTCATTACACATTCTACAGGATAGAAAAGCCAAAAGACCTAACTAATGAAAACGGTTATTATACAAATAAAACAAAATACGGGCATTACAAATATATAAGAAGAAAACGATTATAACACATGCTACCGGAGGCAATAACGGAGGAGAGAACAGAGATTAAACATACAACTTAAGAAAACAACAGGAGAAAACGGCATTTACACATAAAACAAGAGAATAAAGCTATTACAGATACCACAGGAAAGAACGGTCATAACTTATGCAACAGGAAAGAACGGCTAATTGTCAAAATAAAGCCGTGAATAATCTTTTTAATCTATAAAAAAAGAAAGAAAAAATCTACAACAACTGAAACTTACAATTCATATATGTTTTTGCTAGAGAACAAGGCCATTACAGATCAAATGGCGAACACGGCTTTTACACATACAAAATAGGAAACAGCCATTACATATAAAACAAGAGAATACCGCCGATACACACACAAAAGGAGAATTTAAGACGGCCATTAAACATGCAAAATGAGACAATTACAATTATACAATAAAAAGAGAATATGACCATCACGCGTACAACAAGATAAACTTTAGTTACACATGCAACATTACCAATGGTCATTAGACATACAACAGGAGACACGCAGCCATTGTACATAGAACAGAAGAAATTGGGAACTATACATAAAACAAAAAATTCGTCCATTACACAAGCAACCGGAAAAACAGCCATTAAAAATATCACAGCAGATATTAAGAATTATACATAACACAAGATAATACTGACATTACACATATAAAAGGAGAAACGACCTTTATGCATGCAACAGGAGATAACAGGTGTTAGACATATAAAAGGAAAACAAAACGTCGATTAATGATTACAAGATAATACGATCATTACACATACAACAGGTGCAAACGACCATAACAGATAATTAAGACAATACGGCCGTTATACATACAACAAGAGAAAACGACCATCACACAAATTAACAAAATACGGGTATAACAATTTATCCGTAGAAAACGACCATCACACAAATTAACAAAATACGGGTATTACAATTTATCCGTAGAAAACGACCATAACACATGATAAAGGAGACAATAACGCATGCGAGATGGAGAACGGAGATTAAACAAACAACAGAGGCAACTGGTCATTATACATTCAACAAGAGAATAAAGCTATTACAAATACACCAGAAGAACACAGCCATATCACATGCAACAGGACAGAACTATCGTTAGATATAAAACTGACGAAAACAGCCGTTATACTATTATAAGAGAATGTGATTACATGTAATACACATACAACAGGTGAAAACGTCCATCACACATTTAACAGGAAGAAACTGCAATTTGACAAAATAAAGCGTGAATTACCTTTCTATCTATAAAAAGAGAAACAAAAAATCTACAACAACTAGTACTGTAACTTACAATCCATATATTTTTCTGCTAGAGAACAAGGCGAACACGGCGTTTACTCATACAACAATAGGAAACGACCATTAATATAAAATAAGAGAATACCGCCGATACACACACAAAAGTAGAATTTAAAGCGGCCATTACACATACAAAATGAGAAAATTACAATTATACAGTAAAAAATTACCATTACGCGTACAACAAGAGAAACTGCAATTACACATGCAACATTACAAATGATCACTAGACATACAACAGGAGACACACAGCCATTGTACATAGAACAGAAAAAAATGAAAATTATAGATAAAACAAAAAATCCGGCCATTACATACACAAGAAGTGAAAACGGCAATTACACATTAAACAAGAGAATACGACCAATACACATACAATAGGAAAAAACAGTCATAACACAGACATTAAAAGAGAACATGGTCATTGCGCGTACAACAAGAAAAACTGCCATTGCAAAAGCAACAGGGAAAACGGCTATAAAAAATATCACAGAAGACATTTGGAATTATAAATAAGACAAAATAATACTGACATTACACATATAAAAGGAGAAACGACCATAATGCATGCAACAGGAGGTCCGTCATATTGACACAATTTTTGTGAGCAAAAATAATAATCTACCATTACCTATCATTAGTACGTCTTAATACAAAAACCTCAGTACCACAAAAATAAAATAACCTATCATCAGAACTTCTTAATAAAGAGACCCCAGTCATAAAAAAGAGGCGATTATACCACTTGAACATTCAAACTCAGTCGAAAATTATCTGACAACGCCATGGCTAATAGATAAAAACAACCAACAGAAAAACAAAAGTGCACACAATACAGGATAGATAATGGGTTTTAAAGCTAGCCCAACATCCGTCCTAAATGACAGTTGTGTAACGGACAGTCATATTGACACAATTGTTGTGAGCAGGTCAACCAGTCATAACACATTAATGTGACAATAAATGGAATCCAGCAGCCAAAAATATGTAAATAAAGGCAACAGTAGTATACCGCTGTTCAAAACTCATAAATCCATGGACAAAAAACAAAATCGGGATAACAAACTAAAACCGAGGGAAACGCATTAAATATAAGAGGAGAACAACGACATAACACTAAAATGTAACACACATAGACAAAATCCCACGAGAATAATATATATAAAACATCAAAACCAAATACATGAATTTGGGATAGACAAGTACCGTGACACGTCATACGCCACAGAATACAACAATACTGATTACAAAATTCAAACAAACGGACACGGATTTACGGTGACCTATAGTTGTTAAGTTCTTTATCTTATGGAGAGTTGTCTCTTTGGCAGTCAAATTACATGTTCTTATTTGAAATATAACAGAGGAGCGAACGAAAAAGTGCAGATAGAAAATTTGACGATTTTGTTAAGTAGGTAGTACATACCTTACATAGAAAACGCTATCTTGGTAGAGTAAAAATTAAGTAGATGTAAATTCAAGGGTAAACAAAAGAAAAATAAAACTAAAAAACCTTTGCGTCCGAATCCCACACAGGAGCTTATCTACACCAGGAATACCAAAGTCAAGAAGACTTATAATGGGAAAACATGTAAAATGAAAAGATAAAAGGATTTACAAATGCAGCACCCAAAATCTAAAACTGTAGACCATCTTGTTATATTAGTGAAGACGAAAAAGTCGAATATTTTATCTATCATATATAAGATGATGATGTCTTGATACTTTGTACTTTCTGATAAACCTTTTAAGAAAGAGAACGAGAGGTTTTTTCACAAAACCTTGGGTCAATAAGGTGATGCTAACACACCGATTGCGTTTTACAAAGAGACAGATTATTCAGTCTAGTTAAGTAAAAAAAAAATGGGTCGAGCATGTCGAGTATTGACCAGGTAAATTGACATTTATCAAGTACATATAATTTATATCTATAGTATTTAATTGTTACACGATTTGTACCAATACCGATATGTTGATTACTTTTATTTGATCAACGTGTGGTTCGTTTCATCTTAGTTATACATTGGTCGAAATTCGATTATGACATCATATTTCTTGCCTTCTTCTGAATTTCCTAATTTTCCACGAAAAAAAGGTGATCATGTCTGATGACATCATAAAGAAAGAACACATCATTTTGAAGATCGTTGGTCTGCGTATTGTATAAAAAATCATAAGAGAGACAGATTCCACCACCAAATCATGTGTGGTACGATATGTATCCACTGTCAACAGATAACTAGTATGAAATATTTAAAACGCTCGGCTCGCGTTTAAAATTTAAATATTTCACTGTTGATTGCATAACATTGTTTTGACGTACAAAATAACTGCATCAATGTTAAAAACATAAGTGTATTATTTCTTTTAATAAAAAAAACATAGCTATATGAAGTGAAAGATTTGTTATATATTTTAATTGAAATCTAAATATTTAATCAACATGATCAACTTTGCGCTCATCTCGAGGGGTACACGACAACTCGTACTTTCGGCAAGTCGTACTAAACCAACTCGTACCCTATTTTTACCAACTCGTAACCATGTTTTATTTGATATTATTTATCAAGTTTATATGCATAGTTATTGTAACTTTAATAAAAAATACTAACACGAAAAAACTAAGACATGTTCAACGCAATGTTCAGTAAAAAATATCCTTTTCATATTCTATGGATCTACCTCAGGGTAAACTGGGATACTTCAGGGAGTTAAAATATCCATATCTACTGATATAAACGTAGAAAACTTATATTATAATGCTAAAAAAATATTGGGTACGACTTAGTAGAAGTACGAGTTGGTAGAAGTACGAGTTGCCGAAAGTACGAGTTGGCTGAGTACGAGTTGCCGAAAGTACGAGTTGACATGTATCCCATCTCGAGATAAGCAGATTTTTTACATAAAAGTTTGCTGACAAGAGTTTTATTTAGAATATTGTTAGTTGGAAAAGCAGATGGACGATTAACTTCAAATGTAGAATTTTTCTTCACAAATTTTATTTTTCATATAATTGATGTAAATGAAAAAGTATACACTATATGGTTATGGAATGATATATTAAAAGGGTAATACACTGACATTACCAAAACATATAATCTACCATTACGTATCATTATTACTTCTCAATACAAACACCTTTATACCAAAAATAAAAACCATAAGCTATCATTAGACCGTCTTAATAAACAGACCTCTGTCATAAATATTTCTGAAAATTCTGAAAAAGAGGCGAAAGATACCATAGGAACATTCAAACTCAGTCAAAAAGTATCTGACAACGCCATGGCTAATGAATAAAAACATCAACGGAAAAAAAACAATAGTGCACAAAACACAGCATAAGAACAAAAGACTGAGCAACACGAACCCATCTAAAAACTGGGGATGATCGCAGGTTAATCCTGCTTGTGTTAATCATGTTGCAGTGACACAAAGACTAATTCTTGAATAAATATTTGTATAATGAGTAATTAATATCAAGTAGAATTAATATTACACCACACCACACCAAAATATAAAATGCACAGCACACGTCTCTAAACAAAATGATAAACACAGCAAGAAACCATTACCAACTACAAACACTAGATAAAAACAACGGACTAATAAAACGAATCTCACAATAGTGGTGATTTCTGATGATCCACATGTGGCACCATTTGTGTAGTTCATGTTAGTGCAAATCAAGTTTTGTTTTTAACCGAACCATATTGTCATTTTATAGATGCATGTCAAGATCTGAAATATAATTAACTGTATCAATGGTTATCCTTCATTTGAAGTGTGATTCGAAAGATGCGTTCAGTATAATATCTCCATAGCAGATCTTGAAGTTTAAGTATAATGTATAATGTTCTTTAAATATTTGATATTTTTAGAGATCTATTTTGATGGCCATCTTTCAACAAGTTCCAATTGGTTTTCTATGGAGCGGCTGTGTTATAGTTCTTTCAACGACCTGGCACACAGAAAAAAAACAAATATGTAACACAATATAAACAGACGACAACCACTGATTAACCACTAATAAAAGTTAAGTCTTCTTTGAGAATAAAAAGAAAGTATGTATTGTATGTACCAGCAAACAAATTTTGACCTGGACTAGCTTAAGATAACTGTGAAACTGACAATGAAGATGTCCTATTTCACAACGTTTTTAAGCAGGATGTTTACACTATACAACAGATTTTATACAAATATTAGCTTAATTATAGCAAATATTGATACACGAATTTGTGCAATCATGTTGAAATGCATCAAGTGAGAAAATAAAATGGTGTGACCATATATATATAAAACATTCAAAATGGACAGCAATACACCACTTAAGCACAAACAAGTGTTTCCTCCAAAAAAATACATAAATATCACTTTACTTAAAGTAGTTTTTCAACATTTTCTCTATGGATGTGTAAATTATTGCATTTCTTTAGAGTAGTTTTTTTCCTTTATAATTTCTATAATTGATTTTAAACATATTATATTCAAAGATTTCTTATACGTTCAGGTATTTCACATCAAATATTTTATGGAAATATTCTTTATAAAGCACAAAAATGTCAGTATTCACCGCAGAAGCTAACAAAACCTTTAAATAGACTTATCAAGAAGTGATATAGTTACGATACTGTTGTCAATTCATTAAAGATTGCATATTTTGGAGTTAATATTGATTCCCTTATAGGGTCTTTGCATCGGAACTAAACACATTTATTTAAAAACCAGTTGTTGGTATGACACGGGTTATGTTTTTCTCATATATGTTATGATGGTGTGATACTAAACCCCTCACGGGGAGGATTGTGCCTGATATTCATATGATGAAGATATAATTTTTTAATCAGTTTAATTGAAGTCATGGATCTGGCATGTCAGTTAACTGCTAGCAGTCTGATGTTATTTATGTATTATTGTCATTTTGTTTATTTTCTTTGGTTACATCTTCTGACATCAGACTCGGACTTATCTTGAACTGAATATTGCTGTGCGTATTTTTATGCGTTTACTTTTCTGCATTGGCTAGAGGTATAGGGGAGGGTTGAGATCTCACAAACATGTTTAACCCCGTCACATGTTTGCGCCTGTCCCAAGTCAGGAGCATCTGGCCTTTGTTAGTCTTGTATTATTTTAACTTTTAGTTTCTTGTGTACAATTTGAAGTTTAGTATGGCGTTCATTATCACTGAACTAGTATATATTTGTTTAGGGGTCAGCTGAAGGACGCCTCTGGGTGCGGGAATTTCTCGTTGCATTGAAGACCTGTTGACGACCTTCTGCTGTTGTCTGCTTTATGGTCGGGTAGTTGTCTCTTTGACACATTCCCCATTTCCATTCTCAATTTTATACTTATATTTTAACAATTGAAGTAAAATACAAAACATTAACTCACAAAGAAAATACCAGCTTCATTATATATATAATTAGTTGATACGCTTAAACATTTCACAGGGCTGGCATTTTTTCTACATCAAAATCAGCATTTGCAATAGGAGTGGCTTTCCTTTTAGGGGGTTTTCCTTGGAGTTGAGTAAATTTCTATTTTTTTTCGCTTTAAACGAATCAAATCTGTTGGAAGGCAACTTCAAACTTGGAATTAAAGAGTATTTAAGACACAAATCTCTTAAAAGAGATTTTTCATTTGGCTGCTTCAGAATTTGAAACACCATGGGTAATTGCATTGTTCGTACTGCAAAATCATGAAAATCAAAATAACGTCACGCCATTGAATAAAATGTTATTGTTTATGACTTTTTTAACCAATCGCGGCTTGTTAGTGTACACTTTAAAAAAAACAAACAAGAATGCATTTGATTCAGAAACGACAAATTACGACTAAGCTGTGACTTGAACAGGGAAATCCGAGGTGTTTCGAATACATTCATATTTAACAGTGCTGTAAATGAACGTTTCAATTACACTGGTCTACAGAAGTGAAATGCTATCCGGCAGTGTCTTCAACCCAATGGCTGCAAAAACTCAACAAAAGCTTGGATAATTTCAAAATCGCATACAAATATTTAGCTCTGCATATTTTGGGCGTAATTTGGTGTAAAAATATAAATGGTAATAAGCAACTGAGATAAAATATATTTTTTTTATTTTTTTGATACAGCGACCAAACCGTTGATCGCCATTTCTACATTAACAGTTATCATGGCGGCTGTCTAGAAGAAGACACCATTTGGATGGTAGTGATTGATACGACGGATGCTAATTATCGCCCCTGTTTCTACGATAACTTGACCGAAAGGCAAAACCCATACATATTATATGGTCCTGATCAGACAAAGGCTAAATTGAATAAGAGTATGTTCAATAATATGTTGCAACTAAGTAAAGGATGTTTATCTTCGATTTTCGATTTATTGTAAAATTACTAATATTGAATTTTAGACAAATAGACTGAGTCTATCGTTTTACCTCTTCATATAAAAATACGAACATAGGTTTTTATTGCACTACCTGACTACAAAACTGAAGAATAAGAAAAAACAGATATAGTTCAATGTTCGGATTTCAATAACGATTACCACAAAAAAGTGTACATGTGTTAGCTTTAAAATGTAACGGATGAATGAACAAAAATCAGAGAAAGCTAAAGGTATCGCATTCAACAGATTGCCATAATTAAAACGACATGCATTGGAAAACTGAATATGTGTCGGACTGTCATATAAAAGTGTGTACTCAGCCAATCGTTGATATTCTATACCTTAGAGTATGTATTTTAAAAAATAATCCGTAAATAGCTGTCTCAACGCAGCAACTTCATTACCGATTATAATATGAAAAACCATCAACTGATGCTATTAAATGAATCTTGTTATCCAGGGTAGAACTGGGAGACAGACAAATCTCAGTAAAGAAAAAGAAAAAGTAACTGAGACGATTGAATTTTATCAATCATAAAATACTTAAACATTTAGGGAGAATAATTTAATTATTGGAAAGAGTTATGAAAATTAGGACGACGACATGAGATTTATAATAACTAGAATTAAATTGTATTGAGAAGCATGACGATACATTGACATATTTATTCTTCTCATTTCAGGAACCTTTGCAGTAGCTGATAAGATGGTGATATCAATATCGACATTTGTATATCATAAAGGGGAAATAACAATGACTAAATACTGATATCAATATAGACAAATTGTATAAATAAAAAAAGTAATATCATAGACATTGTCTTCTTAAATTTATACACTTAAGTCACATGCGACTGGCAATCAGGTAAGCGTTTATCTAGCTATAGAACAAGGTTTAACCCACTATTTTCTACAAAAGACAATGCATATACCAAGCAAGCTATATATCACTTATAATCCATACGATTGAAGTGTTTGAGCTTTTGAGTTTTCCAATTATTTAATGACTTTCCGTTTAGAATTATCCTCGAAGTTCAGTATCTTAATTATTTTACTTTTCTCAAGACTTTTTTCTTTGTTTTTTGAAACGTAAAGTATAAAAAAGCTAACTGTTTTGAGTTTTAGATATGTGTCCAAAAAAAGGAGAAAAAATTGAAATCAAATTACTTTAATATAAGGCCGTGTTCACATTGACCTAAACTCGGTGTTGTGTAAGTGTAACTCACACGTAAACTAAACAAAATTACGTTCCCATTGATAAAACTCAATGTTTACATGTAGTGTAAATCATGTTTTGTCTACATGCAGTCGATACTCGATGTAGGCCTTGTGTAGATTAAGTGTACACAAAACTAGGCATTTAAAACATTAGTTTCACCATGCATATTTAAGGAAGAAACGATTTTTTTTAATAAAATTGATATTTATAGCAATTATGAAGTTCTTTACAGAAATATTTGTCTCAACTTGATATATTTATTTGTTTTGTTTAGAAATAAAACTTAACGTAGCTTTATTAAGCCCGTATCAAGACTCAAATCAGCATCATTGCCAAACACATAATTCATTTGAAAATTAAGGTCTTTCCGAATTGACTTGACTTACACAGAAATATTTGCCACTGGTCTTTACTCAAACAACGATTCACTCATAAATGCATTACTTAAAAAGTGTGAGGTAAATGTATTGTTTGTCTAGTATCTCGGATCCGTGAAATTACACTTAAAAAGTAAAAAAAAACATTACCCTCTTCCTTTGCCAAATACTTCTTGGAGAAGACATACCATTTGAACAAACAGAAAAGATAGAAATATAGTGATCCCTAATATATCCTTCTTCGTCTGTAAGCACGCTGTTGCAGCCTACGTTTTCTAATGCTTAATCGAGATATCTTTAGTATCTTTAAACTACTGCAAATCATCAAAATGGTTTTCATAAAGAAGCAACCACTTAACTTCAAAAAAAGGGGGGGGGGGGGCATTTTGTTTATTTATCTGAGTCAGAATTTTGCCGCGCAAACGTTTTATTCCGGTTTTTTTCCGATGCTGGTAATCAATTTTTTTTCTTCAACATTTAACACTATAATGTGTGGGGAAACTCTTGATTCAGAATATTTCTTATCATCTGTAGAACCAGAATTGTTTTCTTTATCCAATTGGGGTTCGGAATATTTCCATCCCCCCCTATTTAGAGTCAAATGGTCGTTCCCTTGCTGCTAGAAAAGTTGTCCGAAAACGTTTCATTCGATTCTACGTAATACACATTTTTAAATGACATAGAGTTTACAAATGTGAACAAATCTTATGTACAGGTAATTAAACAAGGTGTATAGATGTGAACAAATTTAATGTGAAACCAATGTCCAGTTCATTAAACTAATTGTAAACAAGTTTACTGTACATGGAATTGGGTGTGAACACGGCCTAAGCTTCCTTATTTTTAAAGATTATACTGCACAAGAAGTATATATGTCTTAGTAAATATAAAATGGTTATTTTTAGAATGCGTTACTTAAAAATATTTCCTTACCAGATAACATTTGAATTAAAGGATAGTTAACCAAGGCTTTTAATGGTATAGCTGACGTTTCGTTTATCCAACAACATATATTTTAAATCACTGCAAATTGCTTACCTGATGTGTATTTGGGTTTTATCACGTTAGTCATGTTAGTGTTCGAATCTTTATGACCTTTAATTCACATTCAAAAGCAACAAAAAACACACACAACCGAAAACATGCAAAAATACACAAGAAGATGTTATATGAGTGCCAATGAGACAACTCTCCATCCAAGTTAAAAGTGAAGCACTATATATCAAAGTACGATCTTCCACACGGAGCCTTTACTTACAAAGTATAGCAAGCTATACAGAGTCCTTAAATGACTATTGTAAAATTATTCATACATGAAAACCAACAGTCTAATCTATATATAAGAAAACGAGAAACAAAAACAATGATGATCCACATCAACAAACGACAACCACTGAACATCAGGTTCATGATTTCGGACAGGTGCAAACAATCGCAGCGGGTTAAAACGTGTTTATAGGTATCAACCTTCACCCTTATCTGAAACAATAGTGTGACATCACAAGATTGAAAGTCAACTTCGATAGTAGTCCTATTTACAATCATGTCTCATATTCTTTTTTTTTTATTATAAAACAGTGCATCACAATATATGACACACACATAACGACACACCTCAATGCAGTTATCACATGTATAGGTTCTAAGAATGGTAACTCTGATGGTAATACAATCATGTATCTGTAATATTTATGTAAACATCTTTTTCTATAAAAGTTGATAATTTTTAAAAACTTTTTGCACTGTTAAGATCATTTCCTTACCTTTAAAAAGGTAGAATGCGCTTTGCCGTAACTATTTTTTTTATCCTATATAGATATATATATGTATGAGTGCCAAGGAGATAACTCTCTATCTAAATAACAATTTATAAAGGTAAACCATTATAGGTCAACTGTATTTGATATATACGAATAATCAACTAAAAATATAAGTCCTTGCGAAAATAACAGAAAATTAAAAAAATCCTATGAAATTCTATATCTGCCGTTGATCTGAAAATTTTTTTATTCTAAAATAAGATAAAAACATTTAAGTTCCAGTAGATAATTAAAGAAAATTACCAGTTTCCAATTTTTATACACGTGGTTTTTCTAAACCAAAAAGTTTGTTTTTTTGAAAGATGCCAAGAAGCGATTCTTTCAAATAGAAACCCGATCTACTTTCTTTCTTTAATGAAAAACTTGTACAAAATCTGAAAATTACGCAAATTATTTAAAACCTGAAGTTTGATAGCAAGCTCAGTGGTGTCTAATTTTTAATCTTCTTTCTTTTTGTTTCTGTTTAGTAAAACACTATATAAACTACATTTGGAAAATGTATTCGAATAATCTATCAATATTGATTTAGAGCCCTCAATAACTTAAAGTGTATACACAAATCAAAATTATGAAACTTGTTCAACGATAGCTTATGTTATCCGAGTTGCAATCATACCCGAATAATTATTGTGACCAAATTTGGTTAAATTTGTCTCAGTTTTTTCAATGTGTCTGAAAATTTAAGGGCAGATAGAACTTGACTTGATAAACAATTTTACTCAGATCTGTCAGATTTGTTCTATTTTTAGCTAAGGGGGCCATCTTGGTTAGTTGCCGGACAAATGTTTTAAACTAAATACCCCAATGATGATTGTAGCCACGTTTGGTTAAATTGGCTCAGTAGTTTCAGATGAGACGATTTTTGTAAAAGTCTACGAACGACGGACGACGGACGCCAAGTGATTAGAAAAGCTCACTTGACTTGACCAACTGGGTCAGTGAGCTAATAAAACTAAACTCTATATCAGACTTGACAATTTTAACAATTATTGCCAATAAGTTATGATCCTGGTTACTGAATCAATAAATGTAAGTAAAATTCGGTTAGCTGTCTTTTAAAAGTCCTTAATTCCGGTCACAGTGTGTATATTTGAATTCTTTACAAATTCAATGAATCGTACAGAAATTTTAGCGTTTGATTTTATTTAACTTCATATAGCTAATTGTAAAACCTTAAACGTATTTGGCATTGCTAGTAACAATGACACAAAAGATATAATGATATGTCTTTATCAAATATATCGAATGAAAATATTAGTAAATCATATCCGTTTAAAACTTTAAATTCAATCAAGCAAATATAGTTCCTATTATACACTGGATAATTAGTTTTGATCAATTCATATCGAGCTATGAAAAAAACATGTTCTTGTGTGTGTTGTTCTCAACAGGGACATGGCAGAAGGTTAAAATGAGTTATATATTTTGTCAAAATATTCACAATCATACGAATTATCAAAACAAAGATATGTAGTCAACCTTACACAAGATTTAAAAAGGTTAAATAACAACAATACCGAACTCCGAGGAAAATTGTGAACAGAAATTTCCTAAGCAAATGACAAAATAAAAGTTCAAACACATCAAACGAATGGATAACAACTGTCAATGTCCTGACATGTACGAGTATTTTCCTATGTAGACAATTGTAGATTAAACCTGGTGTCATAGCTTATAACTACGAAAGCCCGTCTCGTGTGATAAGTTTTGATATACTAGCAGCACGCGTGATATATATTATGTAGCTGCATTTTCTAATCTTTTCCTGTGATAAAATGTTTCATTTCATTGGTCTAAAAGATTTTAAAACACTTTTTTGATTGGTTACGCTGTATGTAGAGGTGATCTCGAATCTCGAAATAAAGATATTGAATCTAGAATCTCGAACTTCAGAAATTGATCTCGAATTTCGACTATCGGATCTCGCCTTATCCTTCTTGGCTTTCGTATACCATTTGCTGTAAATATAAATAAAAACCTTTCAAATCTATAATGTAAAACATTTGCATCCTACAATATATTATCATAATAATGTAAGCATCTATTGAAATTTCAAAAAAGATATTTAATCAACAGTCCATTAAATCGAGGGAATCGTTAGTGACAAAAATTGAAAACAACAC
The DNA here is from genome assembly GCF_963676685.1 of Mytilus edulis. Lineage (NCBI taxonomy): Eukaryota > Metazoa > Mollusca > Bivalvia > Mytilida > Mytilidae > Mytilus > Mytilus edulis. The sequence goes on from NC_092351.1 coordinate 84,041,829, forward strand.
GTTTAATAATTTCTTGCGTTCAAAGCGCTTTTCTGGATATACCTTCATCGGGAACGCTAAAAGCCCAACATTTGAAATCCGAAGATATACAAGTACCGAAACCGTTGAAGAGCTTTATTTCAAAAATACCTAAAATAAATAGCCAAATCCATTTAAAGCCAACTTTGCCTTAGGGAGTTGAAACCTAAGTTTCATAATAATTTCTAAATTTATAAACGGACAATTTTATTTAAGTTTGTTAAATTATGTCAGTACCTAAGTATTGACTCCTGAGCTGATGATACCCCCGAGGACTGATAGTCCACCAGCAGAGGTATCGACCCAGTGGTGGAAAAAAAATAAATCGCTTTCACAAAAATTGTATAGGCATTTAGGGTTACAAAACTAAATCTGTAGATATTACATGTATTATATACGCTTAACAAAAAATAGTCCATCTTAACGAAAACAAATAGTAGCGTGACAAGAAAGTAATAACATTTCTTTTTTATAATTTGTGTATATAAACATCCTGTTACGGATTACCTGTTTTACAAAAGACCAAACTAATAAAGACTGTTATGTTATATATATACATACAATATCCGTGTACGTACAATGGATATTGTGTTGAATTTCACATGTCCTTTTCGTTGTATTATAATTAACAAATTAATATGTTATTGGTTAGCAACTTGTAAAATATACCTTAAAAATATGTTCTTTGAACTGAACATCCATTGAATTGTGATGATTAATTGGGAATAACCATTTTTTGGCTCTCGTTTACTATATAAATATAACATCACAACCTTATACTGGCCATTTGATTTCGGACATTAACAATATCGTGTAAGTTGAACAAGGTAACATTAGCGAACGGACAATTGACTTAAGTTGAACAAACGTAAAATATACCAAATATATATTAGCGTGTATTTTTTAATATGCATTTTGGTCTTTCAAAATGACGCCAAAGAATTTCTTAGTAAAAGAAATACAGATAACGTAATGGCAAAACCAGACCATACAATACAAAATAAAATCACAAAAATACTTAACTCTTAGGTAAATTCAAAACGGAAAGTCCATAATCAAATGGCAAAATTAAAAGCTTAAATACATCAAACGAATGGACAACAACTATCATATTCCTGATTTGGCACAGTCAACTTATTATGTAGAAAATGGTATACCCAACTTAGCCATACTACTACCTCTTATCCAACGGGTACACGAAAATATAATTTAAGTGTAGAACTTTATAGGAAAAGACTTGTCTCTTCAAAGTGACACACACACAACTAATAAAAAGACGAAAGACAAGTGTGCCAATGATTTCTAAATATCACTTTGAGATTGGAAACATACCTTCAATATATGGATGAAGTAGACAATACAATCACGACTTTACATTCACATTTTCGGAATCAAGTGTAAAAAGTAAAGATCTTTGATTATTTAACGATAAAAATGTATTCACCCGCACATTTACAGCAATCACAACACAATGCCAAAAATCGTGATGTCAATATCATAGACTGTAGCAATCTTCGAATTGAATAATTTCAAAATTTATAAACGGACAATTGTATTTAAGTTTGTTAAATCATTCAGTACTTAAGTACTGTCTCCTGAGCTGATAATACTCTCGGAGACTGATAATCCACTAGCAGAGGTATCAACCCAGTGGTGGAAATAAATGAAATCGCTTTTCCAAAAATTGTATAGGCATTTAGTGTTACAAAACTAAATCTGTAGATATTACATGTATTATATACGCTTAACAAAAAATAGTCCATCCTTAACGAAAACAAATAGTAGCGTGACAAGAAAGTAATAACATTTCTTTTTTATAATTTGTGTATATAAATATCCTGTTACCGATGACCTGTTTTACAAAAGACCAAACTAATAAAGACTGTTATGTTATATATATGCATACAATATCCGTGTACGTACAACGGCTATTGTGTTGAATTTCACATGTCATTTACGTTGTATTATAATTAACAAATTAATATGTTATTGGTTAGCAACTTGTAAAATATACCTTAAAAATATGTTCTTTGAACTTAACATCCATTGAATTGTCATGATTAATTGGGAATAACCATTTTTTGGCTCTCGTTTACTATATAAATATAACATCACAACCTTATACTGGCCATTTGATTTCGGACATTAACAATATCGTGTAAGTTGAACAAGGTAATATTAGCGAACGGACAATTGACTTAAGTTGAACAAACGTAAAATATACCAAATATCTGATTTTAACAGCTTTTTATGAAATAAAAACAATAGATATAAATACAAACCACGATTTAATATATATTAGCGTGTATTTTTTAATATGCATTTTGGTCTTTCAAAATGACGCCAAAGAATTTATTAGTAAAAGAAATACAGATAACGTAATGGCAAAACCAGACCATACAATAAAAAATAAAATCACAAAAATACTTAACTTCTAGGTAATTCAAAACGGAAAGTCCATAATCAAATGGCAAAATTAAAAGCTTAAATACATCAAACGAATAGACAACAACTATCATATTCCTGATTTGGCACAGTCAACTTATCATGTAGAAAATGGTATACCCAACTTAGCCATACTACTACCTCTTATCCAACGGGTACACGAAAATATAATTTAAGTGTAGAACTTTATAGGAAAAGACTTGTCTCTTCAAAGTGACACACACACAACTAATAAAAAGACGAAAGACAAGTGTGCCAATGATTTATAAATATCACTTTGAGATTGTAAACATACTTTCAATATATAGATGACATAGACAATACAATCACGACTTTACATTCACATTTTCGGAATCAAGTGTAAAAATTAAAGATCTTTGATTATTAAACGATACAAATGTATTCACCCGCACATTCACAGCAATCACAACACAATGCTAAAAATCGTGATGTCAATATTATAGACTGTAGCAACCTTCATATTTTGAAATGATAAATAATTTGATCCACAGAATTTGTTACAAACGTTTAATTCTTTTTTAAAAATATCATTTATTTTAAGTAGATGATACTGAACTTACAGAAATAATTCTACATCAAATAATGGGAATAACAGAAGTTTCTCAATGCAGTAGACGGAGATTGATAGTAGCTGTATTTGTTATACTGATTTTAACAATTGTCTTCATTAGTCTTATCCTTTATTTTCAACTTAAAGGTAAATTATATGATAAAACCAAAAAGTTAAGTCAACAATAAAACACTTCACAGCATGCTTTTATACTTTCAAATTGAGGCAACTCTTCGGCAGGTAATATGATTTCGCATTTAATTATTTAACCACTTTTAAAAGAAATGAAAAAGTGGTGAAAGACTCCTTCAACTCCGGAATGAGAATAACTATAATAACATGAAGTAACAGCATTCATACATGCATTCTTATTTCAGTAAAGTCTCATTACTACATACGATTTTGTTTTGCTAACTGGTGATTGATTATTATTTGTAAGGACCAATAAATTCAATTTCTTGATAGTATTTCAATTATATTTTTGTCTTTCAATTCTATCTAGCGTTCAATGATGATAGTTTGTAGTTAGAAGAGCTCTATAACAACGTCAGATCAAACTCTGTAGACCTGTGAAAATATCTTCCTTTTAAAAAGATCCATGATAGAACGTTTATGAATGTGGTATCTAGCTTTTAAGTATCTCAAGGCAGATCTGCATCAACGTTAATGCATATGGCTGCTCAGTCAGAAAAACAGAAAAACGTAAAACACTTTTACAGGATTGTTATATCGCTTTGATATCGTTTTAATATAAAGTTTATTCCACAATTTATGAAATATTTTCCATTGTTTTCGGAAACATCGTGTTCTTTCTCATGATATAATTTATATAATGATCCGTTTCAGAAACACCATGTGAGCATGAGCCGTGTCATAATGACGGAACGTGTATTGAAGTTGGCGAATCATTTAATTGTGAATGTTCCATTGGTTACAATGGTATCAAGTGTGAAGGTAAAATGATTATCAGATATAGTAAATGATTATATTTGTTCTAATCAGTTTTAGTTAACGTTTTAGAATAAGATAATGTAGAGAACCTTTAATCCAGTGCTCTTTACACTTATTATTTTGACCTCAAATGCACCAAACATTAGAATTCATTAATAGAAAAAATCTAAACTCTAACGTTCACTTTATGTGTTAAGTTATCGTAGAGAATTGTTAATCATTATAAACATATGTATTCTCTTTAGAAACTCCTTGTTCTAACCAACCTTGTCTAAACAACGGATCTTGTGAAATAAATGGAGCATCCAATTTTTGCCTTGTCGAGATGGATACAATGGAACAATGTGTGAAGGTTATTTTGATTTTTTGTTTTTAAATCTGAATTAATAACAGTGTACTCCGATATATGTACAACTACTTTTAAAAGAACAAGACAAAGGCCAATTAAAGGATTAAACATACCGCAGAGTGATGACATTATTCACTTGATTTCAATCCTGTACGAATGCAAGTATATATATACTATTTTGCGAAAAATCAATTAGATATGTTCTATAAATTATATCTCTTTGATACTTTATATACAACTCGTCTCAAAATCAACCCAATCATATTATATCTATAAATTTGATTTTGCACATTTCTTGTTCTTCCCTCATCGGGATTCGAAACCATGCTAATGAGATATCGTGACACCAAATCGCCTACACTGTAACCTGAGTTCTAGACCACACGACCACCTGGGTTGCCGGTTGTTTCCTTTCCACGTCAGTTTTAATCTAGCGTCGTACAACAGTACACGCTATATAAGGCATGAAAATGTTATTTTTACAGATCAGCTAAATTATTTATAGTAAAGGATCCTACAAATTAATGTAAGATACATTCATAGAAATAATTATATCTATTAGTACGTCTGGACCATTGACAACTCTGCAGTCGTCCCGCTAGACCACACGACCACCTGGGCTCTACAAAAATAAAGCTTTCAGTGGCCGTGTGTTTCCTTTCCTCGTCAGTTTTAATCTAGCGGCGTACTGCAGTACATAATATATAAGGCATGGAGATGTTATTGTTACAGATCAGCTCAATTATCTATAGTAAAGGATCCTACAAATTAATGTAAGATACAGTCACAGAAAATAATTATATTTATAAGTACGTCTGAGTCAGTGACAACTCTACAACAGATTTATCCATCGGATCGCCATCAATGATATATCCACACAAGCTAATCTCAAAAACCTTACCATTACTATAATAGACCACAACGAGGGTTGGTCGATGGTCGACAGAGTCGCCCGAGAAAGATTTCGGATAAGAAAGTTATGGACAGTTTCCCCAGAACGCATAAATGAAAAAACATAGAACGAGTCCCTCATTTTCCTGTCATCACTTGTTTCCAATAACTCCGGCTTTAGTACTAGCTTAACAGTTCGAAATTATTTTTAAAAATACCAGTTTAAATAACAGGGCTCCATTCATTATGGATGGATGTATAAGTACGTAGCCACGTTCAATTATTTTATCACATTAGATAAAACTTATTTTTCTAATCATTATTAGACTGCTATTCGTTTGGGAGGCTTAATTATGTAGTTCTGTTGCAATTACCCTACCGTTGTCAAATTTGAAATATTATACAAACTTGGATCGGTTAGGACATTTTTTATTTTTTTTGTTTGAGGAGTGCCCTCAATGCAGTTATAACATCTCAACTTTCACAACCTTTGGAAATTTAGAGCTGTGCCAGTTCACATCGAAAATAACTATTTTCATTTGGCATATCTTTGTAATCTTTGCGCCGTGTTTGGAAATTTTAAAATTATATTAGCGTCTGTGGTGTTCGCGTAAAATGTATAAATTCAAGATTTAGAAAAAGTTTCTCAGTTTGAATATGACATGATTCAATTGACATCGTGCTATTATTGAAGAAAGATATCTGTTAACCGAAATATCTAATATTTGTTCATTTTATAGTTATTAAATGGTGATGTTGTACCCTTTTTGACTTGTTATATATTATATTTTGTAGTGTACAGCATCACATTACATGATCCACCCCCCTGTAAGATTGATCGTTGACTATTTTTTCAGTCATTGTATATATATCCACATATACACCCAGTTAAAATGAACATTTAACACACACTTTTTAAATGAATGAAATATGTATCTTATTTTGATGGAAATTAATGTCAATTGATAAAAACTATATACCGGTATGTTTGTTTAATTGATATAGATAATTTAAATTGTTGACTTTTTCAGATATGAATTTTAAGAAATCTGTAGCGTAGTTCAGCAGAAAATCAATCTTAATACAATAGGAAAACATACCATATCTTTAATGAAAAGTCGATATAATTTTAAATTTAATAAAATAACAAATTTTTTGTTTAAACATGATAGCTATATCAATATCAAGTTTATTCTACTGAATTCGAACCCTGCCTTAATAACGGAACATGCACAGTACGCGAATTAAAAACGAAAAGTCCCTAATTAAATAGAAAAATCCAAAGCTCAAATACATACAACGAATGAATAACAACTATGATATTCCTGACTTGGTATCGACATTATATTAACGATAAAAATGAAAATAATAACTATCCATTAAGAAATGTCTGTTAACAGAATGACCGTCATATATAGACATAAGAAGATGTGATTTGAGTGCCAATGAGATAACTCTCCATCCAGGTCACCATTTGTAAAGTTCAACCATTACATGTCAAAGTACGGTCTTGGGCACATTCCCCATTTACATTCTCAATTTTATTCAACACGAAGCCTTGACTCGACCGAAAAGCAAGCTATAAAGGGCCCGTAAAAATGACTAATAAAAACCTTAAAAACCTTAAACAAAATGATGCCAGAAAGAACAATGTACATAGGTACATGAAAATAATTTTGTTGTTTGAATCGGTGAATGCCGGCGGTTTTCGATGAGAACGTATGTTTAATTTTTGCAGAGGGAATCCATCAGCATCATCCAAATTAGTCTTCTAAATTGCTTTCTCTAATACATTTTATCATACATAGATTATATACTTTCAATTTCGGTCATTATTTTCTTGTTGAGGAAAACACCTGTGCAGATATTTTCAGGTTTGTTTGAGACATGTGCTCTTACTTTATGGGATCCATTAGTAGTTTCCATTGGAAACTATCAGACCTATCCTTTGAAGTCTGAGAGTTCTTGCTGTTCTCCTGATGGATCGGTAGTTTCTTTCCTAGATCTTTTTCAGTAGGATTTTCGGCTTTCTTCTACCATTGGTACAGCAGGGCATTTGGTAGTGTCGGTTTTGATAGATTTTGTCCTAACCAATTCCTCGTTATTACCTTAGACGTGTTTGGCCAAGGCATTTGTTGGGCATCCGGGGTGACCCTTTTCCATATAAAACACACAGATGTCTATGTATTTGATACATAGAAAAAATACACGTTTTATACTATAAGGACTGAGCGAATCAGGTGAGTTGTGAGTTAGTATGTTTTATTTTATTAAATTGTATTACGTTTAGGGCAGGCTAACTTTCTGGTAATAAGACCCGTCACGGCCTTGCTGGGGAATTGGGAAGGCAAATGCTCACACTAATCTGTTCCGATACAGGCTCCAAATGACCTCATTTATACGCCATAACTCATGGTGGTGATCCTTATAAAGGATGATCATACGGAGACAAGAAGAAGTTGTAAGGCATACCGTATAACTGGAGAACGGAAATATATTTTATAAAATAAATAATTTTGTTGTTCATAGTATGGGAACAGAAGTGAAAATGTATAGTCATACCAAAGATCGATCAAAGCTGGTCTTTATTAAAGATAAAGAGACGAGATATGGTCCTAAATAGTATCAACAGATAAAATTAACAAGAAAGTACGATTTGTAGAACTTGGTCACTTGGTTGTAACAGTGGTATAGTACATAAATGTGAAATTGCCCATTATATGTTATTGCCTATTTTGCACAACGAAAGACCAAATATATATATTTGTGATGGTAAATTTTGACATAACACAAAACTTATGAAAACGTCTGATGGCAGTTATAAGATAGATGGAGTGTGTAAATGTTCGACATTAGATATTTCTGAAAATCTCAAATAAAACTTCTAACTCAATTTTCTTTCAAATTTCAATATATAAAACTGTGGGTCTCGGACTTTCGTTCGTTAAAATACATTGAGATTAACAAAAAATAGTTATTTTACACGGGTTATCTAATGAAAATTAAATTGGCCTACTTGTAGAAACATTAAACGAATTAGTTTTTGTAATTGATTGAGAAAATTGCTTTTCATATATACTTCCGAAATACCAAATAAAATTGAGGGACACTGGCCTTCAATCAAGAAAACACTAAATGTCGTATAACATTCGCTATAATTATCAGCCCTTGATTTTAAAAGAATTGTTTACGGAAAATTGTGAATACACTTAATTTATAGAAAGCTTATTTAATCTTTAAATACTGAATGCTAGATTTTTCTGTTGTATATTTAATAGTAGGAAAAATAGAAGAAGAATCATGATTTAGTATTTTCGAGTTCAAGGGTCCACAATATTCTTTTCATACCTTCTACTTTCATTATGTTCATTACCATAAGACTGATTTTTATTTAGAATTAGAATTTAAACCAATATTCGTAGCATGCAGTGGGAATGGACAGTCAGTACTGGACACATGGAGAACGCCGTCTAAGGGAAGAGAATTTGTAAACATCAATGAATCATGTACATCTGGACATCTGAGGAGTTCGATTATTGACAACTGGAACGGGTCGAGTATTGACCAGGTAAACTTAAATTTAATAAAGTGGATCACATACAAAAGTAATATGCCTACAATAATATAAAGACTGAAACAGAATAAAGTTAAAATAGAAGTATTTTTACAATATAGAATGTAGAACTAAAGATGACAAATTGAATTGTGCTCACCATAGCTGAAACATAGACGTCGTTATCCTTAAAACAGATATTTCATTCCAATCAACCAATTACTAATGGTGTCCGTAAAATGTTAGAAATGGACGACCTCATTTTTTTGGTTTTGTATCTTCCTTGTAACCAGTAAATATCTATCAGGGATGGGGCATACAAGCTCTAAAATATCGTATTGATCAACCAGAAATATAAACTGCATGAACAGGTGCTGTTGTAATCTTTCGAAATGGTGATTTAACAACAAAGGAGCTGCAGTTATCTCTGTTGTCGTAAAATTGTGTTTAAAACTGATATAAACTGTCAATTATGATGCCAATCAAATGTTCCCTTTCCATTCTTAGAGTTTGATCGGATATATGCATCCCATAGAATCAGCAAATCTTGAATTATTTAGTTAATTTTTATTTATTTTACCATGAATTACTTTAAATAATAACAATTACTCTTAACATATAGTACGGTATAATATAATTTTAGGTAAAAGTTGAACTATTTACAAATGGAAAATTGGATTTAGGTATTTATTTTGATGGCAACCTATCAACAAGTTCCAATTGGTTTAGTAAAGAACGGATTCTTTCAAGTACTTTCAACGACTTGACGCAATCGTCTACTGTCAACTTTTTCTCTTTGAATGGGTAAATTATCTAAAAAAAACAACCAAATAAATATTTAAATAATGTCAGTAAACTGTCAAAAACAGATTATTAAAATATACAACTAGTCTACTGATTTATAGTAAAGAAAATATTTCATTAAAACTTTTAAATAATCTGGCTTATCATTTGCTACGATAGAATGTTTTCGTACAAACAAAATAAAACTGTCGGATCTCATTATTAAATTAAAAAATCGGTACGCGAAATATGACAAAAATTGACTATGATTGGAGGTAGAAAAACCTCAGTGTGACACAGTTTGAAATTCATCATTTTTTTATAGTACCGTAATTGAACGTTTCCAAAGAGTCCCTCCTGGGAAAATTGACAGCTTCGTCGACCCTCGATAGTTGTAAATACGCAACAAAAGCATGAATGATTACAAAATAACGTAAACATATGTATACAGTAAAATGTATATTGATCTATAGATATTTGGGTTAAAAAAACTTTTTTTTTTTTACACAGTGACCAAACCGTTGATCGCCATTTCTACATCAGCAATATTTATAGCGGCTGTCCAGGTGATTTATTTTGGATGGTAGTAATAGATACTGCAGATGCTAATTATCGCCCCTGTGACTATGATAAATTACCTGGAAAGGAATACCCTTACATATTATATGCTCCTAATCAGCATAAGACTACATTGAACGATGGTGTGTTGAATAATGTATTTGTTAAATAATGTATTTGTTAAAAAAATTATTTGTTAAAAAAATGTATTTGTTAAAAAAATGTATTTGTGAAATAATGTATTTGATAAAGAAAAGAATTTCATAATGCTAATTATCTAATATCGCATGTTTTGATAGTTTATCTTTTTACGTCTAAATATATATATATATATATAAAAAGAAGATGAAGTATGATGGTAAATGAGACAACTATCACACGGAAACACTACATAACTTGGATACAAACAAAAAAAATATAGGTTACTGTACGGATTTCAATAGAGAGCTGAACATATTTAATTGTAAGCTGGAGAGGTCAACACATATAAAGACAATACAGAAAAAGATAAATACATTATATAAAATAAAGTATGACAGACAGCCACAACCAGCAAATACTGGAAAACGAAATATTTGGTGGACATCTATGTAGTAATGAGTGCTCTTACCATTAGTGACGTCCGTTATGATTTATGATTTTGACTGTCCCTTTGGTATCTTTCGTCCCTCTTTTATGTGTGTGTTCTGTATCTGTATATATTCTGCCAATATATGCACACCTTCAGTATGAAGTCAATAATGTTATAAGTTACGATATCCAATGAATGATAACCTCACATATCTGTTTCAGCCTAACAAATTCATTATTAATTATAATCTGTAATATCTAACTAAAAAATTAAAACAGGGAATTTGTCTATAAAGACAGCACTCGACCAAAAAGCAGAAAAAAGGCCAACAATAGGTCTACAACGCAGCGTGAAAATTTTGCACAAGAATAAGGCTACAGCTGGCCCCTAAACAATAATGTATTGATGCAGATAACTGATTCATTTTATCCAGTAGATTTGGGAGATAGAAACATAATTCTTTTAAGTTGATTACAAAGATGAAAGAGCAAACAATTTCATTAAAAATGAGTAGTATTGCTTATTTCAATTGAAAATTATCAATTTACTAATATAAAGAATTATTAAATATTTTCATAACGGAAAAGATTTAATGAAATCAGAGCGATAAAAGTTATATATTAACAGGACATTACATTATATTATATTTTAGTTTATGATTTAGAATTTATATGTCTTTTCATTTCAGGCACGTATGCAGTGGCTGAAAAGATGGTGATATCAATACTGACATTTATATAACAATAAGAGTTTAAATTCATAAATAATTCACAAGACTTGGTACTTTGTATTTAAAATATTAGAAATTAAAAGCAGATTTATTTGTTATGTGTTGACTTTTTTCCAGCAGCAAATGTCATTTCAATTTAAAGTATTAAACGTGCACTCCAGTTTTTGATATTGCATAAGAGATTTTTTTTCTATGTTTATACCGTAACCATTGTATAAGGAAAAGGTAAAATAACAAAAATACTTGTTTCAAAACGGAAAGTCTGTTATCAAATGACAAAATCTAAAGCTCAGACGAATTGATAATAACTGCCATATTCTTGATTTGGTAAAGGAATGTGATTCCGGAGAAAATAAACTATGATTTAAAGGAACATATTTAAACTAATATAAAAAGTGCAAATATCTAATATCCATCTGCATACAACTAATACCGCATGACCACTACATGTTTCTTGCTGGTTTTTCTGATTTTGTGTTACAATCTTTTGACTTTTAGTTCGTATCTGTTTGCAATTACAAGCCACATCACATAACAAAACAATGATTGCACAGAGAATCTAAAGCCCGCCAAATCCACACTGCATTCCGGAAATTTCAATAATTTTGGTAAATTTTTAGGGCGAATGCTAATGAAATAGTTTAGATTGAATGAGTGTTTTTTTTTTCAATGCTTCAATGTGAATTGATACGCTAAAACTAGAAAGTAACGATGTGCTGACGTGTCGTCTACATACAAATCAGTAGTAGCATACACATCAAATCTGCTAAAGGCAATTCCAAACTTGGAAAAGAAGAACATTAAGAAGTCCTTAAAACTTTTGTCGATTGAGGCTAGGGTGGCAATGTCCAAAAGATGGAAAACCTACATGTAACGTTTCGAATACATCAATATTTGCTAAAAGTAACTGTAAATGAACGTTTCAATGATAGTAGCATCAGGAGTGAAATACAACTTGTGCACTTGCTTCGATCCAGTGGTGGTAAAACTCTACAAGGGCTAAATTAGGTACATAAACAAACACAAATATATAGCTATTTATATTTGGGGAATTTTAAGAGCAAAATATATATGTCTATCTTTAAGAATTTGGTATACATTTTTTAATTATTTTTTTTAACACAGCGACCAAACTGTTGATCGTCATTTCTACATCAGCAGTTATTATGGCGGCTGTGCAGAAGACACTATTTGGATGGTAGTAATTGATACGACGGATGCTAATTATCGCGCCTGTTTCTATTATAACTTGACCGAAAGGGAATATCCATACATCTTATATGGTCCTGATCAGCATAAACTGACATTGAATGATAGTGGTTTAAATTATATATTGTTGAAAAGTGCCTGATGTTTTCTTACTTCAAATTGTTTGATTCATTGCGAAATATCTAACCTTTTTTTTTACAATTTAGACGGAGTTTATCTTTATTCCTTTTATATATAAAGGCGAGTACTATGCCCGTCGCTTGATCTTCTAATGCTTTGCGTTTGTACTTCATCAAGGTAAATTACAAAAAACTGTTTCGACAAGTCAAATTCATCTTCGATTAAAATGTGGTAATCAATTGATTGATTTACTCTATTCATGTTATCCAGGGTAGAACTGGGAGATAGTAAAATCTTCATGCTATACAGGGTAGAATTGGGAGATAGTAAAATCTTCATGTTATCCAGGGTAGAATTGGGACAGAGTAAAATCTTCATGTTATCCAGGGTAGAATTGGGACAGAGTAAAATCTTCATGTTATCCAGGGTAGAATTGGGCGACAGTAAAATCTTCATGTTATCCAGAGTAGAATAAAGAGATAGAAAACTATTCATGTTATCCAGGGTAGAATTTTGGAGAGAATAACATCTTCATGTTATCCAGGGTAGAATATTGGAAAAAGTAACATCTTCATGTTATCCATGATAGAATTAGGAGAGAGCAAAATCTTCATCCTATCCATGGTTCATGTTATCCAGGGTAGAATTGTGAGGGTGTTTAATCTTCACATTAAACATTGAGAGAGAAAAAAATCTTCATGTTATGCAGGGTAAGATTGGGAGACTGTAAAATCTTCATGTTATCCAGGGTAGAATTGGAATGGAGTAAAATATTCATGTTATCCAGGGTAGAATTGGGAGAGTGTAAAATCTTCATGTTATCCAGTGTAGGATTGGGAGACAAAGAAGTCTGCATTTTATCCAGGGTAGAATTGGGAGGGAGAACAATCTTCATGTTATCCAGGGTAGAATAGGGAGAGAGCAAAATCTTCATGTTATCTAGAATAGAATTTAGAGATAGTAAAATCTTCATGTTATCAAGGGTAAAATTTGGGGGTAGTAAAATCTTTATTTTATTTAGGGTAGAATTGGGAGGCAGTAAATATTTATGTTATCAAGGGTAGAATTGGGAGATAGTAAAATGTTTATGTTATCCAGAGTAGAATTGGAAGGGAGTAACATCTTCATGTTATCCAGGGTAGAATTTGGAGAGTGTAAAATGTTCATGTTATCCATGGTAGAATTGGGAGAAAGTAAAATGTTCATATTATCCAGAGTATAATTGGGAGATAGTAAAATCTTCATGTTATCCAAGGTAGAACTTGGAGGGAGTACAATCCTTATATTATCCAGGGTAGAATTGGGAGGGAGTAAAATCTTCATGTTATCTACGGTATAATTGGGATTGGTAAAATCTTTGTGTTATCCATGGTAGAATTGGGAGGCAGTAAAATCTTTATGTTATCCAGGATAGAATTAACAGGAAGTAATTTTTTTTACTTTATCCAGGGTCTTATTGGGAGAGAGCAAAATATTCATGTTCTCCAGAGTAGCTTTGGGAGATAGTACAGTCTTCATATTATCCAGGGTAGAATTTGGAGGGAGTAAAATCTTTATGTTATCTAGGTCAGAATTGGGAGATAGTAAAATCTTTATGTTATCCAGGGTAGAATTGGGAGGGAGTTAAATCTACATGTTATCCAGGATAGAATTGGGAGGGATTACAATTTTTATGTTATCCATGGTAGAATTGGGAGAGAGAAAAATATTCATGTTATCCAGGGTAGATTTGGGAGAGAGTAAAATCTTTATGTTATGCAGGATAGAATTGGGAGGGAGTAAAATTTTCAATTGATCCAGGGTAAATTTGGGAGAGAGTACAATCTTCATATTATCCAGGGTAGAATTGGGAGGGAGTAAAATCTTTATGCTATCTAGGGTAGAATTTGGATTAGTAAAATCTTTATGTTATCCAGGGTAGATTTGGGAGGAAGTAAAATATTCATGTTATCCAGGATAGAATTGGGAGGGAGTACAATATTCATGTTATCCAGGGTAAAATTTGGGAGGGAGTACAATTTTCATGTTATCCAGGGTAGAATTGGGAGATAGTAAAATCTTCATGTTATCCAGGGTAGATTTGGGAGAGAGTAAAATCTTCATGTTATTTAGGATAGAATTGGGAGATAGTAAAATATTAGTTAAGAAAATACGAGACGCTAGAAAATCAGCAGATATGATTACCGGTATTTCACTTGAACTAAATCAATCCAAAAAAAAAGTTAATTCTATGATATGGAAAACAGTTGTATCAATGAAAACAAAATCATTAGTTAAATATATGAACTGAAATAAGATTGTATTGAGGATCACATTCATAACCTGACAAATTTGTGTGCTTATTTCAGGAACCTATGCAGTAGCTGACAAGATGGTGATATCTATTTCCACATTGATATAACATGTCAGAAATAACAATAACGAGATGTTGATCGCGATATTGACATGAAGATATCATACTGGGAAATACAAATAACAAAAGTATGATATCAATATCGACATGTATATACATGTATCATCCTGAGAAATACAAATAACGAAATATCGACATTTATAATTTAAATAAATAAAAAATATCAACATTATCGAGATTGTCTGTTTAATTTATACCAAAAAACACATGCGACTGTCAGGACGTTGTCAGTTAATTTGTGGGTCGAGTTTTGATAAGTTATATTGATATTCAACAAAGTGCTTCTCATATATAACTATTGTATCTCGATTATGTAAATTAAAAAAAAAAGTATGTATACAATGTTACTTTTACTTTTGATCTATGAGTTTGATTGTACCTCTGGTATCTTTTGTCCCTTTTTCATACAAGTGAGTGGTTTAGCTAGGAATAAAACCAGGTTCAATTCACCGTGTTTTACATATGAAAATACCTATATCATGTTTGGTATATTTCACTTGTTATCTATGTGTTTGATATGTTTGAGCTTTTGAATTTTTGCATTGTAACTTTGTTTTTGAAAATTGAAATATAAAATACTAATTATTTTGCGTTTTAAATCTGTGTCCCAGAAATAAAGGAAATATCATATCAAATAACTATAACATACGCTTTATAATTTTCAAAGATCATACTGAATAAGAAGTATATATAGATAAGTTTTTACAAAACTTTTAGTGGTATAGCTGACGTTTCGTTTAACCAACCGCATATCTTTTAAAAAACTATAAGTTGCAAACTTGATGAATATTTGGGTTTTATGTCGTTAGTCATGTTAGTGTTCAAATCTCCCAGAAATGATTATTGTAAAACCATTCAAACAAGAAAATCACGTCCAACGGTCTAATCTATATAAAAAACGATAAAGAAAAACACTCATGAACAACATCAACAAACGAACAAACGACTGACAGGATTTTGACTTAAGACAGGTGTTAACAATTACAGCGGGTGTAAACGGGTGGTAAAGGTACCAATATTCACACTTACCTAAAACAATAGTGCAACATCACATCCACTCTCGATAGTTGTTCCATCAACAAACCAAGTCTCATAATCTTATTGTTATCATAAAAAAGTGCATCGCGATATATAAGTATTTACCAAAGGTACAATGATTACAACTCAATACGCCAGACGCGCGTTTCGTCTACATAAGACTCATAAGGGACGCTCAGATCAAAATAGTTATAAAGCCAAACATGTCCAAAGTTGAAGTGCATTGAAGACCCAAAATTCTAAAAAAATGTGACTAATACAGCTAAGGTAATCTCCTCCTGGGATAAGATAAACAAAAATGACAATATGATTGCTTTTTATGTTAACACCGGAGTTAGGGGGACGAAACGTCAACCAGCAGTGACATTGATCCAGTGGTATAAATATTTATCAAAGGTACCAGAATTATATTTTAATACGCCAGACGCGCGTTTCTTACAAACGCATAACGACATAACTATATGCAGTAATCACATGCATAGGTCCTAAGAAAGGTAACTCTCATAATGATATGATAATAATAATGATAAAATCATATAACTATATGCAGTAATCACATGCATAGGTCCTAAGAAGGGTAACTCTAATAATGATATGATAATAATAATGATAAAATTATTTATCATATGTTTAGTAGTAAATACAGTAGTTTTGCATATGTGATAAATAGCCTGCTGTTTAATCCATATCGCGCAACTTTGATGCGCACCCTTTATCGCATACCCTTTATCACACCCCTACCCTTTATCGCATACCCTTTATCACACCCCTACTTTTTTTTTTTTTCTTTTTTTTTACAAGTCAGTTTTGGTTTTTTTTTTTGCTTAAGAAAAAATTTCCTCAAAATAGGTATGACGTCATTGTTTGGTATGTGACGTCACGAACGTCAAGTTTTCATATTTTTTGGCACACTAAATGCAACTATGAAAAATACAAAACACACAAATTAATACAATAATAAACAAAATATTTTTAAAACAACAGCACGCAAATTGTAAGGTAACCCAGGTGCTTCGGATAAGTAATTGAGCAGTTCTTTTTTAAAGGCCTTTGAAACAAGACAAAAGTAGAACTGAAGGTAACCCAGTGCTATGGATCAGAAAACAGTTCATACAATATAATACTCTTCTGTTGAAATATATGATAAAGCGTATAATACATGGCAAAATCCATATCACATGCCGCATCACCCTCGACCAATATCATCCCTCGGGCCTAAAGGCCCTTGGGCTGATATTGATGTCTCGGGATGATACGACATATGATACGGATTTTGCCATGTATTATTCTCTATATATCTATATGCAGTAGTCACATGCATAGGTCCTCAGAAGGGTAACTCTAATAATGATATGATAATAATAATGATAAAATTATATATCTATATGCAGTAGTCACATGCATAGGTCCTAAGAAAGTTAACTCTAATAATGATATGATAATACTAATGATAAAATTATATATCTATATGCAGTAATCACATGCATAGGTCCTAAGAAGGGTAACTCTAATAATGATATGATAATAATAATGATAAAATTATATATCTATATGGTTTATATTAAAATCTTTTTCTGTTAAAAAAAAATACTCTTAAGAATTTGTAAGATTGTGCAAAAGATTCCTTGTTAAATTTAATGGTCGTTTGAATGTTTTTAATACAAATTGATGGACTGCACCTAATATAAAGGCTTTTTTGCAACAGCAAACTTAGTTATACAAGTTTTTATTTCCTAGGCATGTAATAAGATGTTTCAAGCTGTGAAATATCTTCTTGGCAACATTTAAAAGGTTAAGATAAAGGTAGCAGTAGTATACCACTGTTCGCAAATCATAAATTGATTGAGAAAAGCTGGTTTTATTCAAATGTTAAAATGTAAAAAATATTTCTGTTATCATTTACAGTAAGAGGTACTGTAAAAAAACTTAATATATGTTACAAATAATAAATATTTGGAAACATCTTTTAGTGGTATAAACTATTTTTTAGTTTGGTTAAACAATTCTAAATTTTTGAATCATATGTTTATGTTAGGATTTGAAATTGATAGAAGCTGTTTAGGTATAAAATGCTATTCTAAATTGTTACTGACTGTCAATATTAGGTGCGTGTAAAAAGACAGCTTTCGTGAGAAAAAAATCGCAAATTTCTACAAACATCTTTTTGAAAAGGTACAGTAACCAGTGCTCTTTATGAACCTAATAACTACGATTACACTGGCAGTGTCACACATATGTTAAATCAGTTGAAATGGTCACTACAAGCTGAGAGACGTTTACAAACCAGACTGATATTATTTTATAAAGTATTACACTGTCTTGTAGCCATTCAAACGCATTGTTCTTAAACAAATTGACAACAGAACAAGACAAAACCAAAAGCTGTTCTCTCTAGCTTCAAATAAAAAAATTCAAACCAAAATATGTACATAAACTCATGTTTTTAATCACAATCTGTATATGCGAATACTTTAATTGTTATTAAATATTTTTACGAATTTGTATAAAATTTTGTTAATCCGGCATGCGCAAAAACATGTTTTTTTAGTATTGAAGCCTTTTTTACCCAAAGAAGAAAAGGACAATTTCATCAGATTTTTATAGCTCATTCTTATGTTTTACTGTTATATATATACCACTGTCCAAGGTTAGAGGAGGGTTGAGATCGCCGAAACATTCTCTATGCATGTGTCTGTCCAAAGTCAGGAGCCTGTTATTCAGTGATTGTCGTTTTTTTTGTGTTACATATTTGTTTTTCATTCATTTTTTGTACATAAATCAAGCCGTTAGTTTTCTCGTTTAAATAGTTTTGCATTTCGGGGCCTTTTAGATCTTAGTCTGCGGTATGTACTTTGATCAGTGTTGAAGACCGTACGGTGACTTGTATTTGTTAATTTCGGTGTAATTTTGATTTCTTGTGGAGAGTTGTCTCATTGGCAATCATACCACATCTTTTTTATTTATATGTATATATCACAATACTTTATGAATAAAATGCATTTTCGAAAGAAGAAAAACGTGATCAGCAGCTCGTTTGATATTGTTGTTGAGGAGTCCGTATAAATAAAGGCAACAGTAGTATACCGCTGTTCAAATCTCGTAAATCGATGGACAAAAACAAAATCGGGATAACAAACTAAAACTGAGGGTGCGCATTAAATATAAGAGGAGAACAACGACACAACATTAAAATGTGACACAAACAGAAACGGACTAAGCATTAGACAAAATCCGATGAGAATAACAAATATAACATAAAAACCAAATACATGAATTTGAGATAGAAAAGTACCGTGACTCGTCTTATAGTAATGTGAATTCACACTCAAATATAAAAGAAAACAAATGACACAACGGAAAAACAACGTTAAAATGTAACACAAACAAAAACGGACTATAATATAACAATGGCCATATTCCTGACTAGGTACAGGACATTTTTAAAGAAAAAAATGGTGGGTTGAACCTGGTTTTGTGGCATGCCAAATCCCCGTTTTAATGGCAATGTTAAATATAACATTTAAATGACAACATATCATTACAGGACTACAATACAAATAAATAGGTGAACATATATATTAGACAAAGAAACACACGAATAATAGCTAACAAAAGGCACCAGGTTTAAAATTCAATACGTCAGAAGCGCGCCTTGTCCACACAAGACTTACAAGTGACGGCCAGATATAAAAGTTCGAAAGTCAAAACAAGTCGAAAGTTGTACAGCACTGAGGATCAAAAGTTCAAAAAGGTTGTGCCAAACACGGCTTGGGTTTTCTGCTTTGGATTAGAAAATCCTTATTGTTTAGAACAATTTATCCTATTGAAAACAGTAAATTTTATCAAATGAATATAAAAGATATACATGATAAAACTGAAGTATTAACTAATTACAGAAAACAAAACCCGGTAACATTACATACACCAACACAAAAAATAGACACACCCGACTTAGTAAATGACTCAACGCAAGAAGTGAAAAAAGTGACGTCACTTACGAAGTGGTAAAAAGGCTCAAAAATGTCGTCACATTTGAAATTCTGAAACAGCACACAAAACATGACGTCACATTTGAAATTCTGAAACAGCACAAAACATGACGTCACATTTGAATGAATAAAACTATTTCTCAAAAATAAGATAGAATTAGGATTGATTTGAGATTATATTTGAAGTTAATGCTGATATTACATTTAATAACAATGCACTTTGCAATAATAGCAAACTGAGGTAGCAATTAACTATATAATATAGCTATGTCCGGTTTGTATTAAATCTAACTGTAAACGTTAAACATCGTACAAATTACGTTGAACAAAATCAAATTTAATAAATGAAGCCGGTGATTAATTTTCTTTACCATAACACATGCATATAATAAAAAAGACGTCGACATATATGAAAAAATCCGATGAGAACTACAAATATAACATCAAACGAAATACATGAATTTGGGATAGAAAAGTACCGTAACACGTCTTATAGTAATGCGAATTCACACTCAGCAAAACAGTCACAATCGGGAATAAGTCACGTTCGGTAATTAAAAGATTAGACGACGTAATGACAAACCACATGGTAAAAATGTCCTTAGCTAGTTTGGTCAAAGACACATCGTGATGGTGTCCATAAAATTTACGGAGTGTCAATTTTAATCTGTCCTCCTCATAACTTTGTAGGAGCAGTTTCTGCGTAAGGAGCTCACTCCTGTATATGAAGTCTCTATAGTGTGAACAAGCACGAGAATAACGTATCAATTGAGATATGTAGACACCATACGAAGGAGCTGAGGGTATGTTACTGCTGAGAAATGGGAAATTGATAATTGGGAAGTTATAAAAAAACTCACGCCACATGGCGAATTGTATGTCCTTGAACAAAACGTGTAATCGAAACAATGCCGGGATGCTGGCGCCTCGCTTCAAATGTTATGTATACTTTCCAAATTCTTGAATTTTACGAAAAACTAAGGATTTTCTTATCCCAGGCATAGATTACCTTAGCCGTATTTTGCACAACCTTTTGGAATTTTGGAAACTCAATGCTCTTCAACTTTGTACTTGTTTGGCTTATAAATATTTTGATATGAGCGTCACTGATGAGTCTTATGCAGACGAAACGCGCGTATGGCGTACTAAATTATAATCCTGGTACCTTTGATAACTATATCCGGTGCATATAAATCACTATGATTTATATTGTGCGTTTGCAACCACATCTGAAACCATGTATCGTTAATCCTACGTTTTGGGAGCAATAAGAAGTACAAAACTAGTTTAGGCACACACATATAATTCCAAAAAGAAAGAAATTATTACAGGATGCGAAACTAACTTTGAATCGTTGTGTAGACGTCTGTCGCGCAAATGAAAAAAAAACCAAGTATACAAATGAAAGATATTTCACAAGAAGAGGTCCTGTATGTAAGGAGACGGGATCAGAAACCGAGAAAAAACTTTACTCCGAGACCGCAAACCGATTAGAAGTTCGATGATTGCAAGTATTGTGGAAGACGACACGTGCAGAAAAGAGATTCATGTCCAGCATGGGGCAAAACATGTAAAAAATATGGCAAGTTAAATCATTTCAAAATCAAATCTGAATCCGGAAGAACGACTCCGAGAAACAAGCCGAATTTTAGACAAAACAACAGAAGAACCGTAAACAATCCTATGAGGAAAATATGTCTGATGAAGAATATATGTTCATAGTTGAAGACGTAAACAGCTAAATGAGTAAAAAGAATAAATGCAATTATGAATGCAAGTTAAGTTCTGACTCGACTGTGATCGACCGTGAATGTTCTTCCGACAAACGACTACAAGGAAATATTCAATGATAAAGAACTTGCGCAATTGAAACCGTCAAATCAGACACTAGTTATGTTCAGCAAGACCGAAACTAAGCCTGCTTGAAAGGGGAAAATCACAATAGTCAATCCGAAGAATAAGAAATGGTACAATTTAGAATTCGTAGTTGTAACTGGAAATGTTCAGCCGATTCCAGGATCTAAAGCGTTTCAGCGGATGAATTTTTTTACTGTTAACAAAGTTAATATTCACAATGACAATATTTCGAAAGTAGATGATAAAACTGAAAATCAAAAACTGATAGCACTGTAAGTGTTGTATAAAACAGATGCTTGAAAAGCAATATCCAGATGTGTTTAAGGGAGAAGGAAAGCTACCCAGAAAACTGAAGTTAGACATTAATGAAACCTTTTAGCCAGTCGAACACGCAACACAGAAAGTGGCAGCTGCACTTAGAGACAAAATCAAAAATGAACTCGACGATACTTTGGTTGAAAAAGATATTATAGTTGATGTTCCGACCGATTGGATATTGTCGATGGTTGTTGTCACGAAATAGTCCGGCAAAATAAGACTTTGTATAGACCCGAAACCACTGAATGAAGCGTTGAAAAGGAATCATTACCCGAATCTGACGATTAACGACTTGCTACAAGATTTAAAAAAAGCAAGATGTGTCTCTGTAACAAATGCAAAAAACGAAAGTTAGAGGAAGAGACTAGTTACTTAACAACTTTCGGTACTCTGTGGGGACGATACCGTTGGAAGTAAATGCCGTTCGGTATATCGCCAGCGCCCGAGGAATTTCAGCGTAGAATGGATGAAGCGCTTGAGGGCTTAAAAGGCGTGAAAATTATGCATGATGATATTTTGATATATGGTTGCGGAACTAACGGCAAGGACACACAAGAAGATCAAGATAAGAACCTGATAGGGTTAATTGATCGGTGTAGACAGAAAGGTTTGAAACTAAATAAAGAACAACTGACACTTACATTACAGTAAGTTAGCTATCTTAGGCATATAATTACCACTGAAGGACTGCAAATAGACTCGGAAAAAGTAAAAGCTATTACCGAAATGCCGATACCTGAGGACCGACAAGCAGTTCAGAGACAATTGCTCAAGCCCGAAAATGATTTCAGATGGGATCCTCACGTACACAGACTTTCATTTGATCAAATACACCGGCACTTCGATACTTTGATGAAAAGAAAGAAGTCATTTTACAGTGTGATGCATCGAAATCAGGACTGGGTGCTTCCTTGTTGCAGAAAGACAACCAGTATGCTATGCTTCGAGAGCTTTAACACCAACCGAAGAAAATTATGCTCAAATTGAAAAAAAATACTAGCAGTAGTTTTTGGAATGGAAAAATTTGTAAACATACACATGGAAGAAAAATCGTTATCGAATCAGATCACAAACCGCTTGAGATTATATGTAGGTAAGTTAACGTTGTGCTTATCGCTCCAAAACGACTACAAAGAATGTTGTTACGTTTACAAAAGTTTGAATATGTTGCTGTTTTCAAACCAGGAGTTGAAATGTATATGGCAGACACATTAAGTATAGCATATATTAAAGAATCAAGTGGACAAGATAGACGATCGGAAACCGAGAAGTAAGTTGAAACTGTGAATGCGATTCAGTTCTCACCGATCACCGCCATAAGATGTAAAACACTACAATCAGCTACCGCAGAAGATGAAGAACTTCAAATTCTTTCTAAAGTTATAAAGCATGAATGGCCGATTAACAAGATAGATATTAAGATATAGAAGTATTTTCCGTTTCGAGAAGGAATTACGATTGATTTTCGAAAGTGATAGGGTTGTAGTGCCAAATAGTGCAAGAGCAGATCTGACAGAAAAAGCACATTCTAGTCACATGTCACATAGGAATACAAGGATGCTTACGACGAGCAAGAGAATGTTTATATTGGCCAAATATGAACTCAGACATTGAAAGTTATATTAAAACATGTGAAACTTGCAATGCATTAAACATGGATCAACAGAAAGAAAGTTTACATAGTCATGAACTTTGTACAAGACCATGGGAAAAAAATGCTTGCGATTTCTTTGAGTTTAATCAACAAGACTATTTGATGACCATTAATTACTATTCCGACTGCTTTGAAATTGACAGATTAAATAACAAGAAAGGAAAAGAAGTAATTGGAATCTTGAAGAAACATTTTACGAGATATGGACTACCTGATTGTGTTTTTTCAGACAATTCACCGCCGTTCAACAGTCACGAGTTAAGACATTTCTCAAATCAGTATGAATTTACGCATACACAAGTTCACCGATATTTCCACAGTCAAATGGAAAAAATGAAAACGCTATCAAAACAGCAAAATGATTAATAGTGAAATCTCAAAAGGATGGCAAAGACCCGTATTTAGCATTGTTGGATGGAGAAATACATCATCTGAAGGCTTGGATAGTTCTCCGTCACAACGTATGTTCGGAAGAAGAGGTAGAACGCTATTACCATCAGCGTGAAGATTATTGAAGCCAGACATTCAAACAGATGTAGTATACAAGAGGATTCAAAACAAAAAAGAGCGTAGCTATTACAATCGTAGTGCAAAAAATAAGACCGAAATAGCGAAAGGAGATATAGTCCGAATAAAACCGTTCAAAAATGGAAATGAATGGACAAAATCAAAAGTTGATGAGAAATGTAATATTAGATCGTACAATATGACCACCGAAGATGGCAGCACTTATAGGAGAAATCGTAGACATTTAATATTAACTAAAGAGCGGATGATTAAACAGTCAGAATTAGATCTACCAACTCAAACAGCCGTGGATCGTACTGACAATCACGCACAACCGATCGCCATCGAAAGTCAAGTAGACGACAATGTGATTGAACACCAAGAACCGAAACCAACTCTCAGAACTTCAGAACGTATTCGTAGTAGACCGAGACATATTCAGGACTATGTATGTGTAGTGCGTTGAATGGACTTTGTAAATATGTGCCTGTTTATTTTTTTTTAGTTTGGATTAGTTGAGGGTTTTGATATTGTGAATTTATAATGGACTTATAAAAGTAGGATTTCTAGCGATGGACTGTAAATATGTTCAGTAGTAAAAGTTAATACTTTAAATGGCACAATCGCGAGTTAAGATCAGTTTAAAGTAAATTTTGAAAACA
This sequence comes from Mytilus edulis, assembly GCF_963676685.1. NCBI lineage: Eukaryota > Metazoa > Mollusca > Bivalvia > Mytilida > Mytilidae > Mytilus > Mytilus edulis. The sequence continues at coordinate 84,067,016 of NC_092351.1, forward strand.
AGAACTTTAAAGATATTTTTAAGAAAGGGGATGTAACGATATATATATGTTTATGATGCGCCCCATAGATTAGCACTGATACTGATGACGTTGTACACGTAGATGATGTAGCTTTTCGGGATTATACATGTGTGCCTAAACTAGTGTTGTACTTCTTATTGCTCTTATATTGTAGGAAAAACGATACATGGTGTCAGATGTGGGATTCGAACCCACGCCTACATTCATTTTTACATAAGAAGAAGACCAGTCGATCATTAGATATTCAAAATCCCTACCCCAGACATGATGACCGATTGTTGAAATATACATAAAGATCTGACATTACTTGAACACGAAACTTGTAGGTCGATCATAACCATGTATATCCTCATATGGAGTTTCTTAATGGTTTGCAAAAATTTAGATTTTACAAGTCTTTAAAACAAAAGGAAGTTGTATTTTATTTTGCAGCAAATTGTTAAAAAGCGCCAAATTTAGTAAAGATTATTCATGAACAACACTTTTTTGATTGCAGACAAGACTTACATTAATTACAAATTCATCTCAAAACTAACTAAGCTAGAAACGAACCACACCAAACATGGGGGTTGAACTCCAATGCTCCGGAGGAGAAAGCAGATTCTGCTTTATATGTGACACCAGTCGTTTTGCCCATGTACGTACATACCCGGTGATTAGTCGTTTTGTATAATTTCAAATAGCGACCATTCGAACATAATTATCCGTCGTCATATTTGAAATGGATATTCAATAACGGTAAACCAGTTCGTGATTGTGTCCGTAAAATTAAGAGACAATTTCAACTTTACCACTTGGAACTCTTGATGCAACAGCGTCTTTGTAAGCAGCAACCATCTATCAATGAAATCATTACAGAAATTAGAAGCCCTTGAATGCCGTATAAATATCGAGATATATACCCCACAAGCAGGCACTGCTGGAATATTTTGACATATACATGGAAAGTTCACAATTGGAGATCAAATATCATCTGGTTTGTCTTCCAATTTTGTTTTTAACAGACCTTTGTAGTCAATTTCTAGATATAAGTCAAGTTATGAAGCAGACTCAACTGTATCTGTTGAATCCTTGATCTCAGGTTTGAAGGGATGGTATTGGTGCATTCAACAATCACCAAACGTTTAATTACACTGTATAAAGGTGTAGAAAGTAAAATTAGAAAAATACTGAACTCCGAGGAAAATTCAAAAAGTAAAGTCCCTTCTTAGATGGCAAAATCAAAACCTAAAAACATCAAACGAATGATTGACAACTATCATATTCATGACTTGATACAAGCAAATCATTCAAATATGCTTGAATATGATAGTTTATTTTAGAAAAATCGAACGTTTCTGCAACATTCATCAGAAAACGCAGCAAACAAGGTTTGTACATTTTATTCAAATTGTATTCTTTTTTAATTTAGCAAAGAAATCTTATCTTTTATTTGTTTTTATCTTTTATTTGATTTTATCTTTCATTTGTTTTTATTTTTCATTTGTTTTTATCTTTTATTTGTTTTAATCTTTCATTTGTTTTTATCTTTTATTTGTTTTTATCTTTCATTTGTTTTTATCTTTTATTTGTGTTTATCTTTTATTTGTTTTTATCTTTTATTTTTGTTTTTATCTTTTATTTGTTTTTATCTTTCTTTTTTTTTTTATCTTTTATTTGTTTTTATCTTTTATTTGTTTTTATCTTTTAATTGTTTTCATCTTTCATTTTTTTTACATTTTACGTTTCGACAAAATATTTTTGTCTCGCTTGCGAAGTAAGTAGCAGAAGTAGCAGAATACAAGACATAGCAAAAAAATCTTATCTTTTATTTGTTTTTATCTTTTATTTGTTTTTATCTTTCATTTGTTTTTATCTTTTATTTGTTTTTATCTTTTATTTGTTTTTATCTTTCATTTGTTTTTATCTTTCATTTGTTTTTATCTTTTATTTGTTTTTATCTTTTATTTGTTTTTATCTTTCATTTGTTTTTATCTTTTATTTGTTTTTATCATTTATTTGTTTTTATCTTTTATTTTTTATTTGTTTTTATCTTTTATTTGTTTTTATCTTTTATTTGTTTTTATCTTTTATTTGTTTTTATCTTTCATTTGTTTTTATCTTTTATTTGTTTTTATCTTTTATTTTTTATTTGTTTTTATCTTTTATTTGTTTTTATCTTTTATTTGTTTTTATCTTTTATTTGTTTTGATCTTTTATTTGTTTTTATCTTTCATTTGTTTTTATCTTTTATTTGTTTTTATATCTTTTATTTGTTTTTATCTTTCATTTGTTTTTATCTTTTATTTGTTTTTATCTTTCTTTTTTTTTTATCTTTTATTTGTTTTTATCTTTTATTTGTTTTTATCTTTTAATTGTTTTTATCTTTCATTTCTTTTTACATTTTACGTTTCGACAAAATATTTTTGTCTCGCTTGCGAAGTAAGTAGCAGAAGTAGCAGAATACGAGACATAGCAAAAACATCTTCTCTTTTATTTGTTTTTATCTTTCATTTGTTTTTATCTTTCATTTGTTTTTATCTTTTATTTGTTTTTATCTTTTATTTTTTATTTGTTTTTATCTTTTATTTGTTTTTATCTTTTATTTGTTTTGATCTTTTATTTGTTTTGATCTTTTATTTGTTTTGATCTTTGATCTTTTATTTGTTTTTATCTTTTATTTGTTTTTATCTTTTATTTGTTTTGATCTTTTATTTGTTTTTATCTTTTATTTGTTTTTATCTTTCATTTGTTTTGATCTGTTATTTGTTTTTATCTTTTATTTGTTTTTATCTTTCATTTGTTTTTATCTTTTATTTGTTTTTATATCTTTTATTTGTTTTTATCTTTTATTTGTTTTTATCTTTCATTTGTTTTTATCTTTTATTTGTTTTTATCTTTCTTTTTTTTTTATCTTTTATTTGTTTTTATCTTTTATTTGTTTTTATCTTTTAATTGTTTTTATCTTTCATTTCTTTTTACATTTTACGTTTCGACAAAATATTTTTGTCTCGCTTGCGAAGGAAGTAGCAGAAGTAGCAGAATACGAGACATAAGGGTAACACTACAGCGGTGGCGACGGTGGCGACGGTGACGACACAAACTGTTCGTCAAAAGCTTACATTTCAGAATTTCATATGTTCATTGTCCTTGAGTCCTTGAGTCAATTTCAATAGTTCATTGACTACTTGAAATAGATTTTTTTCGTAAAGTAAAATACTCACTTATTATGAATAATAGGATAACTGTATTTGGTATACGTTTTATATGTCCGTCAAATAAAATTCAGCTGAATCTCAACCTCATTTTCTTGATCAGGGATCAAGGTTGAAGTTACGTGGTCAAGTCCGTTTCGCAGAGACTACAACAATTAAGTCACCTATGTTTGGCGTATGGAATAGTTGTAAGTTGTAAGTTGTATCTGACCTTGATCATAATTTAAGTTATATTTTCACCGAATAAACAGGCAGTTCCATAAAACAAAAATATCAGGTAAGTCTGTTCCATAATCCTTATTTACTCTTTATTAGTATAAAATAGTTATTTTACCACTGTTGTTTCTTAATATTATCAAATCGTTTGCTCTCATTCTGTATCTATGTTATTTAAGTTTTGGTTTGACATGATTGTGCTGTCTATAAAAAAGAAGATGTGGTATGATTGCCAATGAGACAACTGTCCACAAGGGACCAAAATGACAATTCAGTATAAGAAATAGATCATTAATCATGATAATAGAATAACACAAGCAAAAAACCCCTTACTGTAAAAAATATAAGGGCATACACTACTACTAAATACCTATTTAGCCATATACCAACAGTCCAACAGCAGTAACAGTAATATACCAAATATGAAAGGCACTACCGTCGCATTTTCAAAATACAAAATAAAATCTTTCAAATATATTCAGTTTTATCTACAGACTGTTCCATACACAATGCCTTTAAAGTACAATATCGTGTATCATTTGAATACCTTATTGAATTAATTCTCTGCGTTTTAGTTCATAAAAATAAAAAGTGACAAAGAAACCATGATTTTATTCTTACTTAAGACTAGAAAAACACAAAACTATAGGGTATAATATCTGTTCCAGACCGTATGAGTATTTGGTCTAGTACGAGCTAGACCATACATGTATTTGGACCATAATGATTCATTTTAGACAACAGTTATCCAAATTTTTTATTGAGATTTACAAATAAATATTATTAAATGAATAAAATTAGATGAATAAAGTGAACAAGTGAACATTCAATGAGTTGAAATTAAATAAATGGCTTTTTGATTCCTATTTTGACATTTTTGTATAGGGTGAAACTAATGTCTTGCTGCCACAAGAAACGTCAGATTTTTTACATTAACATTTTTTATTCATGCATGTGTCTTTGGTATTGCATCTCTTTCTAGCAAGAGAAAAGCTTGTGTTGCGGCAGCATGTCATGAAATTTCTTCAACAAGTACACAGCTGGTTTTTGTAGTAAAACAATCCTAAATATTCTAAAACTTTTCTTCCAGTATCATATTTACTTTAGATAACTTCAATTTTAGTGAGCATATTTCAATTTCATGTATTACTGGCATACTAAATAAAGGTGATAAACAGATTAAGATAAAGTGATTTTTTTTAAAAAATTATAATATTATATGTATAGAAGTTGTTTTTTTCAATTACAATTAAACTTTTACTAGACTAAGTATATTATTTCTAGATTTCAGTTATGTTGATTTGTAATATACATTTGTATCTTAGAAACTTGACCAACTTCAGACAGACCGTACGCTTACAGTCCGATCGTATTCGTATTTTGAAAAAATTGTATGCATATGATCCAGAACAGATACTCATATGGTCTTAAACATATCCACCATAAAAAAAATATAATTCAAAAAATAAATAAAAGGTATTTAACATGCCAATATTTAATTTCAAACATCATCGCTTCCAATGTGAATATCATAAATATGTAATAGTTAATTTCTAAAGCCTTATAACTAAATTAAGTACAACATTTGTAAGACACAATCTGATTCATAATAGGAAAGCAAATGAAGTTTACGTGTTTTTTAAATTGCAACATTTTCTCAATATTTACTCAAACTGAAATATATGTTTTCTGGTAATTCATAGAAAATGAATAATAAATATACCTGTGATTGATTTCTTTACAAACGCGTTGAATTATCTTGCATGTATAAAAAAAGATCTCATCAATGATACAAGGCTGATTATTTTGTACGCCAGATACGCGTTTCGTCTACAAAAGACTGATCATTGACGCTCTAATAAAAAGGTTAAGATGACAAATAAAGGCATATTTCTTTTTTAAATCTTAGTCATAGAATTTCCACATGTTAGAATATAGGTTGTTTTATTGTATTAAACATTCCTCCAATTTCTTCCCTAGACGGAAACAATTTTGTCCCTGAAATTCGTAAATTTTCTATATTATGTGTAACATGTATTTTATCCTTCGTATTTGCAGCAATATCAAATCATTTATATATATATATATGTACTGTTCTGTATCCTTAACTATCTGAAAAAACACAACCAAAAACAACTATTGAATTTCGTATAAAGATGGGATCGTCCGATATAATAAAAAAAAATGTTCATCTGATGAAAATCAAACGTGTTTTGCTGCACATAACATATACCTAAAGTTATGAAATATATACCGGAAATTTTCAAAAACTTAATTATATGATGTCAAATATCTTAACCACATTATCACACTGATGTAGAAAATAAAAGGCATTGGTATCTCTGTATCGGTTGGTTTTATTTGAAATTTCGTAAAGATGTCGTCACTTTTAAAAAGTTTATATTGCCTAATTTATATGAAATGATAAAGGTTAGGGAAATAACAGTTTACCTTTTCGAAGGCGAATATTTAATGAAAAGTTTTGCAACGTTTGAATGATAAAGATATAGATTAATGTTGTTCTCTTGAAAGAAACAAATACTAGTACATAACCAAAGACGACTGTTTTCTTCTTAGAGTTAATAAAGTGTATATATACCATTTTGTTTTTCTTTGTTGAAATAGTTATTTATTTTTATAGTGATGAAGATTATAACACAATGTTGACCGCTGTACTCTAATTTTTGACATTTTACCTATTATGTCTGTTTGTTTTGCTCACACATTGTTGTCAATATAATGGAAATCGATGCGACTGTCATACAGGTGAGAGGTTTAGCTCGCTATAAAACAAGGTTTTATCCTCTCATCATGCTCTTTACGCAAAACAAAACATTCCAAATAAGCATACATTTGTTACTTCTTTCGTTTCAATCCACCTTTTTCTACCAATTCAGAAATATGACAGTTGTTATCCATTCGTTTGACATGTTTGATGTGTTTGAGCTTTTGATTTTGTCATAAGATAAGGGAATTTCTATTTTGAATTTTCTTTGGTGTTCGATATTTTTGTTATTTTACTTTGTAATAAATGTTATGTAGTCATCACCGGAGTTTTAATTCGAATGTGATATTTTCAAAGTTTAAACTGAAATAATTTTGGATGTAACGCGACTTCTGATGGCTGACGTTATTTTGTTATGAGCCCATAGACATAATTTAGTCATGTGACCATGACGTCATCAACGTTTTTTCATGGTTTTCTACGGTTTAAAATGGAATATAGAATTAAATTATAAGAAATGACTGTAATATTTTTTCTGTCTATTCGAAATAACATAAAAAATGTGGTGCACACTGTTAAATAACCGACTACGCGCGTTATTCAGTGTGCACCAAATTGTTTATGTTATTTCTTCATAGACAGAAAAAATATTACAGTCATTCCTTAAATAATTTGTAACAGTTAAAGCATGAAATGGTTAACGTCATTCTTGTTGATTAATGTTATCAAGATAATGAGATCGCGATTAGTTTTGCACTGTAAAGGTATTTGCAAGTTCATAGTTGGATATGTATTGATGGATATTGTATTCTTAAACACATGATTACATGTCTTTGACTTCGAACTACCTTTTAGTAACAGTGAGTACTCTCAGATCTGTACTTTGTGACTTTTGTGTTTTTGTGCTTTGTATCGATCTGATGACTTACTTAGTAAGCCCTGTTGATCTGATTTTTATAGATTGTTCTTCTGTTGTACTGGTACACTACTCTACCTGGTAAGTGAAGAGATTGGAGCCGGCAAACATGTTTAACCCCGACACATTATGTATGTGACTGTTCAAATTCAGGACTCGAGCCTGTATTTTAGTTGTTGTCGTTTGTTGCTGTTTATTATATTTGATTTTCGTTTATTGTTTTGCACATAAATCATGCAGTCAATTTGCTCGCGTTTGAATTGTGTTACATTTTTCATATCGGGGCCTTTTGAAGCTTACTATACGGTATTGCTTTTGCTCATTACTGAAGGCCATACGGTGACATATAACTGTTAACTTCTATATCATTTGGTATATTGTCGAGAGTTGTCTCATTGGCAATCATACCACATCTCCTAATCTTATATATCTCTTTTTACACCCCCGATTCACAGTAGTGGGGGTATACTGTTTTACCTCTGTCTGTCCGTCCGTTCATCCGTCAGTCCATCTGTCAGTCAATCCTTTAGTCCGTCTGTCCGTCCCGTGAATATTTTTCGTCGCATCTCTCCAAGGAACTACATTACAAGGATTTCTGAAATTTGATTTCAGTGTTTATATAACATAAAAAAGAAGATTAGGTATGATTGCACATGAGACAACTGTCCACAAGAGACCCAATGACATAGAAATCAAAAACTATACGGCCTTCAACAATGAGCAAAGCCCATTCCGCACAGTCAGCTATAAAAGGCCCCGAAATGACATTGTAAAACAATTTAAACGAAAAAACTAACGGTCTATATTATGTACAAAAAATGAACGAAAAACAAATTGGGCACAACTTTTAGGAATTTTGGGTCCTCAATGCTCTCCAACCTTGTATTTGTTTGGCTTTTTAACTATTTTGATCTGAGCGTCACTGATGAGTCTTATGTAGACAAAACGCGCGTCTGGCGTATAAAATTATAATCCTGGTACTTTTGATAACTATTTATACCACTGGGTCGATGCCACTGCTGGTGGACGTTTCGTCCCCGAGGGTATCACCAGCCCAGTAGTCAGCACTTCGGTGTTGACATGAATATCAATTATATAGTCATTTTTATAAATTTGCTGTTTACAAAACTTTGAATTTTTCGAAAAACTAAGGATTTTCTTACCGCCGGAGTAGATTACCACAGCCGTATTTGGCACAACTTTTAGGAATTTTGGGTCCTCAATGCTCTTCAACTTTGTATTTATTTGGCTTTTTAACTATTTTGATCTGAGCGTCACTGATGAGTCTTATGTAGACGAAACGCGCGTCTGGCGTATAAAATTATAATCCTGGTACTTTTGATAACTATTTACACCACTGGGTCGATGCCACTACTGGTGGACGTTTCGTCCCCGAGGGTGTCACCAGCCCAGTAGTCAGCACTTCGGTGTTGAAATGAATATCAATTATATGGTCATTTTTATAAATTTGCAGTTTACAAAACTTTGAATTTTTCGAAAAACTAAGGATTTTCTTACCCCAGGAGTAGATTACCTTAGCCGTATTTGGCACAACTTTTAGGAATTTTGGGTCCTCCATGCTCCTCAATTTTGTATTTATTTGGCTTTTTAACTATTTTGATCTGAGCGTCACTGATGAGTCTTATGTAGACGAAACGCGCATCTGGCGTATACAATTATAATCCTCGTACTTTTGTTAACTATGTAACACATAAACAAACGACAACCACTGAATTACAGTCTCCTAACTTGGGACAGGCACATACATACATAATGTGGCGGGGTTAAAAATGTTAGCTTGAGTCAGTTATACAGTGTGTTTCATCACTCAACACCTTCCTGTTTACCTTATACTTTAAGTGAGTCGCGGGTATCATAAGTGAGCAGTATCTGACAGATTCACTTTTTTTCTTATCTGATGTTAACCAAAGGTTGTTCTTTGAAACGTACATCATTAAGAGTTCATGTTGGAAAAATGAATAACAAAATAACCAAGATCAGCCATTCAGAAGACGCGTTACATCCAAAATTAAATTATAACAAAATAACCAAGATCCAAGACAAAAATGGTAGGTTAAACCTGGGTTTATAGCTAGCGAAAGTTCCAACTTGTATGACAGTTGTTTATAGTTTCGTTATATTTACACAATTGGGTGAGCAACTCAAACAGGCATAAACGATTAAGGTGACAATAAATGGAATCTAGAAGCCAAATTTGTGTAAACATACATCATAGACATAACTGACTACAAAATTCATACAAGGCCGTACGGTGACCTATAGTTGTTTATTTCTGTTAATTTCTGTGTCATTTGGTCTCTTGTGGAGAGTTGTCTCGTTGGCAATCATACCACCTCTTCTTATTTATATATACATGATATATACAAATACATATGACTTCTTATTTATATATATATATACAAATAATATAACAGAAACGCGAACAAAAAGAGGTGCAGATAGTAAATTTGTCGTTGATAGTACATACGGTATAAAAATACACTTTCTCGGTAGAGTAAAAATTAAGTAGATAAAAATACAAAGTAAAAAACCCAATGGCGGCAGACATCAATACGGATTCACGTCAAAAGTCATACGACTAAAAAAAACATAATAGCACGAAGACAAATAACGGATAAACTAAGTAAAATTAAAAGATAAAAGGATACATAAATGCAGCACCCGTAATCTATAACTCTAGGCCATCTTGTATTATATGTATTATTTAGAAGACACAGTAGTATATTTTATCTATTATGTCTTGGTACTTTTCGGTTAACTTTTTGAGAAAGAGGACGAGACGTTCTTTGACAAAACCTTGGCTCAATACTTTTTTGCTAGGAAACAGATGGCGTTTTACAAAGTATGAGTATTAGCTACTCCAGGATGTTTGCGCTACCTGCATTGGCGTTAAACAAAACAACGAAGGTATTAAACTTACATTGCCGTAACCCGAATTACTCCAAAACAGTTCAGTTGTCTTGCAGATGTTTGATCGCCTCGAGTGTGTTAGTTTGTTGTTGAAATCTACAAAATCAAAACAAAGACCTAGAAAATGATATTTGCAGCTTTTCCTCAAAACACACGATCATAAACACTTGCACATGCTTTGAACTCCCGTAACCTTCGACCTTTAGATACGAACAGCTTGTGTAAATTCCTTGCCAAATCAATAGTTACTAGTTTGTAGAACAATTTCTAGAGTTGCAACCCTTGTAAATAATTGATATTCAGGTTACATGTCTCATCAACAATAACCCTTTATATATGCAATAAACCACATGATCCGAAGTCAGAATATTAGGAATTGTCAAAACTATGCAAAAGACAAAAACAGTTTAGATTGACTTTAGTAGAATGTTTGATTTTTGACAGAGTTAAACATGTTAAATGGCTTTAGCGAGACTGAAATAATTGCTCTAACGATCATTTAATAATGATAGCCACTTGACCATTTTTGAAAAGCTAATTTGAGTCGTTCTTTCTCATATCTTTGCTGGTTGTGAATACACATCTGCGCAATCTATTTTAAATTATAGACTCTTTGTTTGGACCCTTTTACATCATACTACTCTCCAAAGTCTTCATTAGTCCAGTTGATGTTATGTTCTTCATAACTTAAACGTAACTGGTTGCTTAGAAATAGAACAATATATGCTCATTTGCTTTTAAAAACATCATAGAAATCTATTTTTGTTTTCGTTCAAAGACCACGTCATGTTTTACAAAAGAAATCCGAAAAATATAACATTAGGACGCTACAACTGTCCATGTACTTTTAAAATGTACAAACGAACTCAGGTAATTCCAAGACTTTTAATTAGGGCAAACAAATTTATAAAACATACTGATTTCCTGACATGCGCATCATGTGTACACTGGTGCATGATCGTTAACGTCAGGTATTGAACAAAAAAATTATCGGTCTTTTTGTTCGGCCTTTATGTCTTAATTTACTACCTCAATTTTAAGAAGAAGAAAAAAAAGAACTAAAGCATATCCACTTTTCTCTTTAGTATCATAAACAATTTAAAACGATATATAACATATAAGTGTTTAATTACTAAAAGACGCATCATCATATCTAAATACATGAAATTTGAGGATTTTGCTTGATGATTTATCTCCTTGGTTTAAAAAAAAATATGTATAATGTTCTATTTTATATAAGTGCAAAAACAAATGGCTAAATGAGAAAATAACTAGTACATTTACCCATTGAAATAATTTGTTTTAATTAAATATGCCAAACTCCACAATCAGTTGTCGGTTTACAAAATATATCCAAGTTGAATCAGATATTTTTTTCTTAATCCGTACATGGTATATATACCAAATAATCCGTCTCTTGCGTGTTTATATTTTTTATTTCACATTTCCTTTTTATCATTAGGATTGTGTTTGTCCACTCTGACGTGTGAACACAAAGAAAGAATAAAATAAAACTAAAAACCCAAATGATAAAGCGGAAATATGAAATGACAAATATAGACACACAAGAGACAGATAATACGGTCTAGTTGGTTTAGTACAAAAATGGTCGTGGAATTACTCATTAGATATTCATCATTTACCTTTCTTTCACTAGAAGAGAACAATTATATTGTGATCGTTTTAATGATGTTATTTGATAAATTTATTAACTTTTACTATTTTCGATTTCAAGGGTTCACAAATAACCGTATCATACCTTTTCCTTTCAGAATGTCAATTAACGTAAGATTGCTCTTTATTTTTAGAATTTAAACCAATATTCGTAGCATGCAGTGGAAATCAACAGTCAGTACTGGACACATGGAGAACGCCGTCTATTATGGGTGGAGAAATTTTAAACATTAATGATATACGTACAGCTGGACATCTCAGAAGTTCGATTATTGACAACTGGGATCAGTCGCAAATTAACCAGGTATATTAAAATTTAACAAAGTGCATCTCGTAAAAAACTATTGTGTCTTCAATTATGTAAATACTGAAACAGAATACTCGATTCAAAGCTAAAAAAGTATGTCAAAAATAAATAAGATAGCAAAAGGGAAATACAGACAAATAATAATTGAAGACAAGCAGACAACACCATACGCAAAATAGAAAAACATGAAGACAGACATACAATACGACACGTCAGTTAGATATGCAATATCAAAGTATGAGACAAAAGTTCCTCCAAAAACACACACCTTTCAATGCACATTTGATATATGTAACATAGATGTATACTTACATCCATGTCATACCAAAAAATGGCCCCATCTTTCAAACTGTATTTGGATTAAAAAAAAATAAACAGTTTCTTTAAAAATAATATTAAGATAAGATTCAATGAGTAGAAAATCTACTTTGAATATGTTAAGTACTTGGTGAATAAAAATTATATTTCGTCGAAAATAGTCTTAATCAGTCAGTAGTTGAATTGCATAAAGACTTTTGACATACAATACCACGCCAGCAATGTTGAAAGTTAAAGTAGTTGTATTATTGAAAGTGTCTCAAATGACAACATATCGATGTGAAGAATTATACAGCGTGAATGTATCTCCAAGTACTGATAAACACAGCAAGAAACCTTTAACATTTAAACAATTGACACTTTTCACTTTAATTGAAACTGAAAGGTGGTGTTGGTGCTGCTTCAATAGCATACCAACATATAAATGGTCAATAAATAATCTAACCTGTCACCATAATCAACAATATAGTCTAAACAAATGTAAGAATAACTTAGAATGCATATCCTGAAACTTTGCGTGAAACTAGAATCAATCAAAGATATAAAATAGCTATATTAATTTGTTATAAATACTTCTGAATTTCTTTTCTGGAAACAAAACGTATGACTAAACATTGAAAAGTAATAATAATCTGTATTTTAACTTAATAACTTTTAATGTGAAATGAAACTAGGCGGAAGATACCAAACGGATAACAAGTTCATAATCTAAGAGCGCCATTGCAAAAATAGAACAACGACGAAATGGCAAACAATAGGTGGTGATTTCTGGTGCTTCATATGTGGCCCCGTCGTGTTGCTCTTGTTAGTTCAAATTTGGTGATAAGTCTCATAATGTTACATTCAAGGAAAAGAAGACAGGATTGCGTTACTACAACTGAAACATATCCGTCGTCATCCGTAAAATAGATATTCCATTACAATCAACCATTTCCTGATGGTGTCCGTAAACTGTTAGAAATGGATGACCTCATTCGTTTGATTTTATATCTTCCTTGTAAATGGTAAATTTTTATCATGGAAATCATTATAAGATATACAAGCTCTGGAATATCGTATCAACCGGAAATACATACTCCATGATCATGCGCTGTTGTAACAATGTGTAATCGTTTGAAATGGTGATTTCACAATGAAGAAACTGCATTCATCTCTTTTGTCGTAAAGTTTTGTTCCTTACTGACATCCATTGTCACTTACATTAATATAAGTCAAGATATGACGCAAATTAAATGTACCTTTTTCATTCTTTATTTAAAGTTCGATGAGGTATATGCTTTCTATAGAGTCACCAAACCTTTGATAAATTAGTGAGGTCTGCCTCAAAATATGAATTGTATTTACCATGACTTATTTAAATAATAACAATTACTTTAAAAATATAGTATGGTATAATATAATTTTAGGTAAAAGTTGAGCTATTTTCAAATGGAAAATTTGATTTAGCTATTTATTTTGATGGCAACCTTTCAACAAGTTCCAATTGGTTTAGTATGGAACGATTTCGTTCTAGTTCTTTCAACGACTTGCAGCAAACGTCTACCGTCAACATTTTTTCTATGGATGGGTAAATTATTTTTAAAAAATAAACATTTAAATACTATAATGTCAATAAATTATCAAAAACAGATTGTTGAAAGATACTTGCACAACTATTTTAATGATTTTTAGTAAAAAAATATATTATTAAAACTCAGTTATCAAGCTTATTATTTGATACGATAGAAGAAGTAGAAAATATGTCGTTTCGTCTTCATAAAAGGCATGTGCATACGAATCAAAACTGTTAGATCCTTATCAAAATTGAAAGTGAAGACACTTATGTCTAGAGGTAGAAAAACCTCATCGTTTTAAATATACATCAATGTTTTATTGGACCGACAATGAACGTTTCAAAAAAGTACCTCCTGGGAAAAATTGCCTACCGACATTTTCTTCGACCCAGTAGTTGTAAAATCGCAACCTAAGCCTGAATGATTACAAAAGAACGTAAAATTTGTAGATATACAGTATGCAAAACGTATATATTTATCTTTAGATATATGGGATAAACTACTTTTTTCTTTATACACAGCGACCAAACCGTTGATCGCCATTTCTACATCAGCAGTATTTATGGCGGCTGTCCACAATTTGGATGGTAGTAATTGATACTGCAGATGCTAATTATCGCCCCTGTTTCTATGATAAATAACCTGGAAAGGCATACCCATACATTTTTTATGGTCCTGATCAGCACAAGGTTAAGTTGAACGAAGGTGTGTTAACAATATTGTGTTGTTAAGTTAAGGATGTTTATCTTACTAAAGATTATATGTTTTATTGCAAACTACCTAATATCATACTTTTGCAAGTTACACTGAGTTTATATGTATACCTCTAATATAAAAATACGAAAACAAAGTATGATTGCAAATGAGACTCCTATCCCAAGGAACAAACAACTATTAATCACTGTATGGCTTTCAACAATGAGCAAACCCCTACCATATGGTAAGCTGGAGAATGCAACGGATAAAAACAATATCGAAAAAGCAAATTAAATGCATGATATATATACATTATGACAGACGGTTACAAATGACATTTTCTGGAACACTTAATATGTGGCGGACTTTTATACATTTGTGAGTGCTCAACCCATCGTTGACATAATATATCTGTATGTTCGTATGTTATAAAGGATAACCACATATAGCTGTTTCAATGCTGCAAATTCTAGATTACAATGTGGTAAACAAATGATGCAATTAACAGATTCATTTGATCCGGAGTTAATTTGGGAGATAGAAAAATGTTTATCAAGTAAATTAGAGACGAAAGGTATACCGATGTCATTGAAGATAAGAAGTATTGAATATTTCAATTGAATGTTATCAATCAGAAATACCAAACAATTGGATAATGGGAAAGAGTTATAGAAATCAAAGCGACATAAGTTTATTTCTACAATAGAAATTAAATTGAACTAAGGATCATGATGATAATTTGATGTGTTTTTTTTTCATTTCAGGAACATATGCTGTAGTTGATAGGATGGTGATATCAATATTGACATTTATATAACATTGAAATAAAATCATAAAGTTTTTCTTCTTAAATAACAAATAATATACATAATAACAACAGTTGGTACTTTGTATTTAAAACATTAAAAATAAAAAGCTAATTTTTAAATATTTGAAACTTGTGTGCAGGAAAAAGAAGGAAATCTCAAATCAAAGTAAAATAATTTACGCTCGCTTTTTTTTTAAAGATCATACGGCATATTTCTAAGTTAATAACGTAATGATTGACTAGGGAATGCGTTTCATAAGTGGATTTCCTTAACAGATAATAAGATATTAAACCAAGGTTCTAAAGGCTTGTAAGGATAAAGTTAAAATTTTGTATATCCAACCAAATCCCACAAATGGCAGGTGCGCTCGACTCCAAATTTTATTAACTAGAATTGTCAGTTTTCCTATCAAAGGTCAGTGTTTCTCTTTTGACTTGTATTTTATGTTTAATTATAAGTAATGTAACATACCAAAAAAGTACGAACAACAGAAAACAGACAAAATCCGTTCTGCCTTCTGTAAAGTTTGATAGTGTCAGTTTTTATGGACTTCCTACATTTTGATTTGCTTTAGAGTTCAATAAGTTTGTTATAATTTTTCAATTTGATTTTAATAAATGTCCAGGGCGAATGTTCACCATCATCCTTGAATCAGTTGGTGGTTAGCTGCGTGTTCATTGAAAAAAGCCTCACGTGTATTTCAAACCAAGATCGTTGGTTCTCTGACATTTTTGCGCTGTCCGAGTTTACGATTTTTGGTCATAGCTTGAAACTTGGGCTTTCTGCAACCTCTTGCTACATTGTACTATGTCAGGATTAAATGCCCATTTATGCCTTTAAATGAAAAATACAATCATACATAAAGACATCGGCATTCGAGTAGGTAATACCACTACCAAAGCAGTGGTGAAAACCTATAGTTTGTTTTCGATGGGTTTTTCACTGGGAATGCAAATAAATATAAGACAATAAGAAACAGTAATATACATTGTATGCCTTAACGGAGATGAGTGTAATCAAATGTTTTATAAATTGTTTAAAATGAATCAATGAAGGAAAAATATATTAATAAACTAAGCAAAAATTATATTTGACCAACTCGGATGTATTCGACAATTATATGCCAGTAGCGAGTTAATAGAAAACCAGGCACCAATATTCTAGAGTGATAACCCTTTTTACAATGGTGATTATCGACTTGATTAAACGTGATCCAAATCAAAATCATTGTAACAGTTTTGTTTTTGTTTTAGAGAAGACGGATATAGTAAAGATCTACGATCGTTCTGACACAAAGATTGTCTGCTCTATGATCGGGTTGTTGTCGCTTTGACACATTCCCTATTTCCATTTTCAATTTTATTTTTGTATATATGATACTTAAGTAAAATATTGCAATTTAAATCTCACGGTACAATTGTAAGATAGTTGAGATTCATTTTAGCCAGTTTAGAGTAAATGTGAGAATGTTGGGGTATTACAATGTTATAGAAAGGTATTATAACTTTAGGAAGAAGAATAAAGCCTTCCTGTTTGCTACATTTTAAAACTATTTTAATTTGTTAGGCATTCACATGTAGAATCATTAGACTGATGTCAGAATGCTATCAGATTCCGTTGATGTATTGGTTATTATTGGTAATCAATATAAAATATATTATAATTAGATATTTTATTGAATTTTTCGAAAACCTTAGGATTTTCTACCCCCTGGAATAGATGACATAAGCTGTGCTACAGTATTAGACAAAATGTTTCGCCTTTTGTTGGCTCCTCAGTGCTTTACATCTTTGAACTTAATTTAACTCA
The DNA here is from genome assembly GCF_963676685.1 of Mytilus edulis. Classification (NCBI taxonomy): domain Eukaryota; kingdom Metazoa; phylum Mollusca; class Bivalvia; order Mytilida; family Mytilidae; genus Mytilus; species Mytilus edulis. The sequence goes on from NC_092351.1 coordinate 84,084,185, forward strand.
TTTTTTTTTTATACCATAGTTACTGCTACCTACCAATATTCGAGATTTCAATATAGATAAAACAAAAGTATTGACAAAAATACGAACTCCAATGTAAATTAAAAAAAGGAAGTCTTAAAAAATAGACTAATTCGTACGTTATCAACCAACAGAACGAATTGAAACTACTGGCAACTTAATGCCTTAATCTATTGAATTATTCGGGTTTTTTTTTCAAAACCCAGGAATACATTGCCTTTTTTTAACACATCGTGATTTGTTTATATAGAATACATATCCAAGTTTGACAATCCTGCAAACAATTCTTTAAAAAAAATGTGTATTATCAATCCAGCATATGAATTACTCGTAGATCGCCATGTTTTCACCTCAACGTTTAAATCTTAAAATAGTTGAAGGTACAATGATTTTGGTTACATTATTCAATTCCATTTCTCTGCTATCCATGCTATTTGACTAACAACATTCAAACTGATTCATCACACATGCACAATTACACTACAATCTGCTTATATTCATTTGTTTACGAGAATGCCACATGAACATCCCCGGAAATGTATAATATTTCGACGACACTATTTGAAAATCAGGCGACAACACAGATTTAACAAAAAATCTTTTTACGTTCGTAGTAACATAGTACATTTTATTGTCTGTCACCTGAGTGTGTGAACTAACGTGCACACTACGATTGTTGTTGTATTTAAATCTTTCGGCCAATGAAATGGGACGTTACAAGTTTGTTTTTTGGATACTCCAGTATGTTATCAATGAATAAACAAACGCTAAACTTGACTTCAATTCAGTGTATCATATTATAATCTTGTAATTTATCATAACAGATGTTATAGGTGGTATGTAAACAAGAATACTATTGGATATGCGTCAATGCGACAACAACCCAAAGCATAAAACAGACATTAATATGTCAAGATATGACTTTCTATTACATACAAAATGTATGTCAAGCTGTAAAATGTATGGACTAGAATAAAATTTAAAAAAAAATGTATATCCGCGGCTATCGGAAATCTGATTTGAATTATTCAACAAATGAGCGCAAAAGACAACAACTTAGATGTTTCATGACCCAAGACATTTCACAAAATCAATTAGTGTACCACTATAATAAAATAATTAAATGTGTAAGGTTTATTTGCATATCTATACATAAAATTTCTTTAATCATCGATATTATTCAAAACTAAACGTTCAATGAAAAAAGTAAATTAACAAAACTACCGAACTCCAAGGAAAATTCAGAACGGAAAGTCCCTTATCAAATGGCAAAATCAAAACTTCAAACACGTCAAACGAATTGAAAACAACTGTCATATTCCTGACTTTGTATAGGCATTTCCTTATGCAGAAAATGGTGGATTGAAACTTGTTTGATTTCTTCAGTTGAACATAAAATTATTGATTACTTTTTCAGAAAATTGCCTAGTGTCCCTCATAAATTTCAAATTTCAGGATCTGCTTACCCTTCCGGAGCACCTGCGATCACCCCTAGTTTTTTGGTGGGGTTCGTGTTGTTTATTCTTTAGTTATATGTTGTGTCATGTGTGCTGTTGTTTGTTTGTCTATTTATGAGTTTGACTGTCCCTTTGGTATCTTTCGTCCCTCTTTTGAAAAAGGGAAAGTCAAACTCACAAATCCAAAACAAACTGACAACGACATGGCCAAAAATGAAAAAGACAAACAGAAAAACAATAGTACACATGACACAACATAGAAAACTAAAGAATAAACAAGACGAACCCACAAAAAACTAGGGCATATCCTGCTCCACATGTGGCACCCGTCGTGTTGCTTATGTGGTTACAAATCCGGTAAATAGTATAATTCGGTAGGACACATTCATGAAAGGGAAGGGGATTGTAGTTACGACGTAAGGGACATATCCGATATCATTTGTGAAACGGTTATTCCATAACGGTCATTCAACAATAGTAAATACAATGTAAACCATTATGCGAGAAATCGGGTTTTTTTTTCTTTTTTTTTTTTTTTTTTTGCGTAATGAGCATGATGAGACAATACTCTTTTTATTCGTCCTTTTGAAACTTGTAAATGCCGGCCATGGAAGATTTAAAACTCAGAAATTCAATTTGATATTTCTAAAAATACAATAAGGCTGACACTTCTTATTTTGTCATCCACTCTTTTTTTTTATTAAGTTGTGTCTCATTTTGTCGTGTCTTTCATAGCTAATTATACTGTGAAGCTATTGTTCATTGTATAAGGACGTACTCTGACCTACAGTTGCTTAAATACGTTTCATGCAGAATTAATAAAAAGTGGTATTCCAAAATAAATTGAAGTTTACCGATATGAAAATCTCATAAATCGACATAGAAAACAAATCAAGGTAACAAAACAAACACTGAGGAAATCGCATATATATACAAACACGGATATGAATTAATATTAAGTTGAGAATACCTTTTTTTCTGCTTTATTGTCCTGTTAAATAAACTCATCATAGATACCAGGACTAAATTTAGTATACGCCAGACGCGCGTTTCGTCTACAAAAGACTCATCAGCTCGAATAATTCAAAAAAGTTAAAAAGGCCAAATAAAGTACGAAGTTGAAGAGCATTGAGGACCAAAATTCCTAAAAGTGTTGCCAAATACAGCTAAGGTAATCTATGCCTGATCCACTAGTAGCACGATTTCAGTCTGAAACGGTCATTTTGGTCTGATCACATCTTGATTGACTGGATTTACCGCTAGAAAAAATCGTCAAGATATTTAAGATCGTTTAGTCGCCGTTCAGATCGATAGCCTCATTAGGTAAATCAGTTCGTTAAGGCATGTGAAGACGGAAAAGACTGAATCGTCTAGCGGGTTGTTAAGACCCGTTAAGACCGCGTCAGACCAAAACAGACCATGGATACAAAAGAACGCTAAGAGGCTGTCAGACCGTGTTCAGTCGTGTTCCGATTTTATTAATTTGGACACAAAACGGGTAAAACTTTCCCAGTGTTTATCAGGGGTTGCTCCCCTTTTAAGAATAAAATTAAAATTAAAAAGAAGACGGTATATGTTAACTGAAAGTCTACCATGTCCACTTAATTAACTAAAGAAAATAATCAATTCTAATTCATACCTCTTCCTATTTAATTATTTAACATTTTCTATATTAAAAAAAAACATAAGTGGTTCAAAGTCATACTGCTGCGCAAACCGCGGCGAATTGAGTTTAAAATCAACCGATTGCCGAAATAATATTTCTTCATTGAATATAAACATCAAAAACTTTATATTTTAAAATGGTTTACAAGTGATTGTATATAAATATTTATGCAATTATAGACTAGTGCCGTGATAAAAAATTTGTCAACTTGACGTTACAGATAATTTTCATACCCTGAAAAATTAATTAAATTGTTGATGTTACTTTTCTTTTTGATATTGTAAATAATATGCATTATCATTTAACTTTTCATGTTTTCTATATAAATCTCATTTAAGTTATTGTAAACTTGAGACAAGGAAAAACTATAACAGTACTATGTATATCTTTTGTCGTTTCCTGTTTATTGTCATTGCATTGTCCGTTCATTTTTGCCAGACTTGTGCGTTTGATTTTCTATATTTGTTTTTATTGTGTCTATAATCCAAAAGCCATTTATAACTTTCTTACATACCAGATTTAGAAGCATTCGTTAAAAAATAAAGGTTTAATATTATTGCAAAAGTCTGTGAATTATTGAAAATAAAAATATGACGTTCCGGAAAACACAAGTCGCTATATTAAATGCTTGTAAATCTCTGTTACATGTGGTGCGCTTCTATTTAAATACCTTTCTGTTAAATAAGGAAGTGTAAAAACAGTTATTGAAATCCGGTTAAAAAAAAGGGAAAACGAATAGTGACTATGTAACTTATTTTTCAAATATCGAATGCACAAATAAATCTCTACCCATCCACGCTTGCAATTTGTTTTTACTGACAGGTGTCTACTGGCATTCGATTGGATATCAGTTTTATGTAGGCGTAACAATTCATCCCATTTATCCAATCAGCTGTCTTGTGTGCGATCTCATACGGTTCACATAGTCTAGTTTTTTATATTGAATTTTCTATGTTAATAGTATTGATAAGATAATCCCTGTAATGTGACTATACATATTATTAATGAACATTTACCCATTTATGGGGTGCACCAATATAGTGGTGGATAATACATACCAAAGAAGAAGAAAGCGATAAAAATTATTCGTGCAGAATATACATAAACTATAAAACAAAAATATCCTGTCCAAGAATGACTTACGAGACACCATATTAACCAATTAACTATTTAAAAACTAAGACAGCATACATATAAAATATTATCATTCATAACAATTACTATTTAAAAGGGAAATATTTTACTATTAGTATCATGGTCCCAGCATTTTAACAAATTTATCATAAAAGGACGTTGTTGCAATGGTGTGACAGGGACTTTACGGTGCGTCTAAAAATAACCTAGACCGCCTCGGTGCACTTTAAGCTCTCGAAACTGCACTAAGACCATGATGGAAGACTATAGCGAACTTTCTATACTAATGAAATGTCCATGTGTGGAAAAGAGATCTTACTATACACTGTACGGACATTTAGACTTATTCACTAGCTGTGATATACAGTAAAAGATTTAGCAAGGATAGCAAGGATACAAAAATTACTATATTAATAACGCTAAAAATTAAAAGGAAAGTGTACGCTATGTCACCCGGAATCCGACACTGACCTAGCAAATTACGACATAATTAAACCATTAGCAACTTTGTAAAAAAATATATAGAAAAAATGTCTTTTCTTTTCCTTAAACTGGGAATATTATGATAATCAGATAAAGGTAATTTCTGTCAAAAAACGTATGTTACGAAATAATTGAAATCGGATTTAGATTAGATTTGTGATCGTTGGAATTTAAATAATCTATCTCTTTATAATTACCTTTTTTAATCAAACGGAACACATACTATAGGAGATGTGGGATATATATAATTTGACAGCAACCAAACGACAAAAAATCATAAATGAATCAAGAGCGCATGTTTAGTCTTCAACAAGAAACAGGTGTCTACACAAAAGATCAAGGTCTGAATCGTCATACGTTTGTATAAAATTTGTAAATAAAATAAATAAAAAACAATTATATGAATGACTAAATATTCATTATTTACACAAGTTCGAATGATCTAAATAATCTACATTTTTTATCGTTAGAGACACGTTTGTAAAGCTCATTTTCTGTTCTCTTAAAAAATTTGACTTCTCTTTTTTCATTTATTACCTACAAAAATTGCTCAACCTTTCATTCTGACAGCGTGAAAGACCAAAACCAAGGTAACACACTATTATAAGTCATGGTATTCGAAAGCAGGAGATTAGTACTCTATCAGACAAAACTGCAATCACGTTTACAAAATACTTAACCAACGCACCACAAACTAATGCCTGCACCAAGTTAACGTATAATTGTGATATGAAGAGATGGCAGATACCCACAACCAACTTGGAACCACCACCAGACAGAAGGACAAGTAAGCATTTAGAGGGCTGGCACCCATGTGGAATTTACTGACCCCATATATACCGTATTAGGTCACTAGCACACTATGTAACTAATAATATTCAGTATGGTGATGCAGCATCTATCCTCTAACTTGGAAACTAAATGAACATTGAACATTCATATGTGTATATCAGTGCCTTGTACTTTATGATATTTGTCTTTATTTATTCATTAAAATATGAATCTCTAATAAAACTTTATTTACAAAATATAACACATGAGTAAACAAAAAAACACTTTCAGAAAAAAAAGAGTAACTATAAAAAGTGCGACCCCAAAAAATATCTTTCCTTTAAAAAGTATTTCATGGTAGAATTTGACATCAAAATGGGTCAAAATAACAAATATCAAATAATTGCAATATTAACAAAACTTAACTTAATTACATTGTTTACAGAAGCTCCCATTTCGCCTTAGTTAATTCTTGTGTACCTGAAAATTTGTACTAAGGCAAACTGGGATTAATTTTATATATATATTTTGACAGCTAAGGCGAAATGCGAATAAGCCGTTCACACAGTGTTTTCACAAACCGGTAATTTCTTCGCCCAGGGATATGAATTTGACATTAAAAGTCCCTCAATAGCTTTACAATACCCGGCCGTGTCATTATCGTATATTGTAGATGGAACGTGTAATATACACAATGAATTTCATACACCAGACATACCAATACAGGTGAATTTTACCTTTTTGGAGGACTCCGAAGAGGTGGTGCATTGCATGTGCGCTAAGTTTGAAAAAAAATCCAATCTTTTATTTGGGGTACGTCTGAATACCGCTAATGACCTCCTGAGTGCACTCAGGACATACAATGTGCACTCAGGATCCTTCATATTCATCGTATTTCCACACAGGATGGATGCATATATTCGTTACACGCTGCTTATCTAAGAGTTAAATTTTGGTAGAATTTGAAATCGAACTTAGATTTGTTAATTCTTATGAAAAAATGACACCAATTACTGAGCCGTTTATTATCCAACCAAGCAGGAAAGTCCCTGAATCGACAAAATTGATCGGATTATCTTATTTTTGTTAATGAATTGTGTTGTTAGTACTGGTCCGGGAACACAATTATCCCCCTTCAATTTTCGTTGTCAATTTTCGTTCACAAATATAGTTCCCTTTAATTTCAATATATTTTTTCTTAAATTTTTTTTTTGCCTTTCCTTTGAATTTTTCCCCATTTTTTTGCTATAATGTGAATGTAAGGTCATCTAAAAGAATTTCTGTAAAATTTCTTTTTGATATTTTGAGAAGAAATGAGTGATTTGGTTAGGTAAACATAGGTGGGATTTCCCCTTTTCGGAAGCTCTCTGTCTTAACCCATACTGGTGTCCTTGTGTTTAGAATTAGAATTTAGAATATTTAGAATTTAACCTTAATAAGACAGATCAGTATCTAAAAAAGAATACTTTAATGAACGAATGAACTTTATTACCTTAGAACTACATTTCATAGTAACAGAGAAAATATATATTTACAATTCGTCGTGTGAATCTAAAAGTGGTCTATGTCCATATTTTTGAAAATGGAGATAACTCCATCTGAAAAAGTGATAACTTGTTTTTCTACCAAGGAGCAATGAAAGAACGATGATACATTCTTTTTGTATTTCAAATTGATGAATGTTGATGTTTTATTGTTACCGATAATAACAAACACACTCCGTTTAAATAAAAAAGACAAAAAATTATTTGGAGATAGAACAATTTTATCTTTTTGGTCACATATTTTACAACAATTAAAATGGTACTGGACTTGAAACAGTATAACATTAAACCAATAAACTATGAATGCATTAGGAAAAAGATTTTAAAGGATTACAAAATATAATTTTTAATGTATATGTTTCATCATCGTTTATTCCTGACACTATTATTTGGCAATAATGATGATTAACTGGAAAACATTAAGTAATCTTTAATTTGAACGCACAACAAAATTGTTTCAATACGAAATACAAAGCATAATCGTGAAAGATATTATTGGCAAAAATGAATTAAAGAAATACTTCTTGTATATTTAGAAAAGCAAATGACAAAATTTGTGATATATAAAAAACAATAATCACAAACATTTGGTTTATTCAATGTAGCATCTCAATAAGTTCTCAGAACTAAAACTCATTTAACCGTCAACCCAGTGAATGAGCATTTTGAATTCTTTTGGAAAACGTTAAGTCATAAAGATAGAATCTGTTATTTGAACGCAAAACAAAATTGTTTCAATACAAGATACAAAGCATAATTGTGAAAGATATTGGCAAAAATAAATAAAAGAAATACTTCTTGTATATTTAGCATAAACAAATAACAAATGGTATATAAAAAACAATAACCACTAACAGTTGGTTTATTCAATGTAACAACTCAATAAGTTCTCAAAACTAAAAAGTATTTAACAGTCAACCCAGTGAATGAGAATTTTGAATTCTTTTCAAAACTTTTTTTTAACAAAAAATGAAACACAAATAACATTTAAGATGTAAAGGTCCAGCATCCTTTAAGTCCCTTCAGACCATAATTCTGATAACATCCTACACTGTCTGACAATGCAATAGTGATCAATAATGAGTCAACGTCTTGAAGCTTACTTGTAACTCTTGAAAACTGTCTCATAATACTTTCTGTCATCAAGGGGCATATACTTTAACATATCTTTCAAATCTTTGACTTTTTCTTTTGACAACAAGTTTGATTTGGTCAACATATTAACTTTTGGCATGACAACAGTTTTCTGTTTTTTTCTTGTATTCTGTGCAACAATGGAAACCTCTTTGAAACTCTCATCAGAAAATGATACCTTATACAAAACGTGTAACGGCTTCTCAACTTCTAACTTTAAATACTTAACCTTAGTAAAGGGCACAGAGTTATATTTAAATGTCCGACTAGCTGTCTGAAAATCAAAGAAGTGTTCAGGCTGTAATTGAATCACTTTCATTGATCTTTTACGAACTTTTGTCAGAATTCGCAAAAAACTGACAGGACTAAAAATCTCGCTGAGATTCAATGCTTTCTCAATGTGACTGTGTACACAGTCAACCTCTTGAATAGACGAGTGCCCTGGCTCAGAAAATTTTTGTTCTACAGACTTAAGTGAATATGATCTGTCACTTCTCATAAAATGCTGCAGTGCACTAATAACTATAGAGTTACGATTCTGGGGTATGCAAGAGTCCGACCATAACGTTATGGTTTCTAAAGAAGGAAAATCTTCTAGCACTTTTTCTAAAATTTTTAATAAGGCACTCGAAATTTCATTGGCACCTCTGCCTGCTATATGTTCTGGCCAAATTGCATTATAAGCACATTTATTTAACGAGAAATGTCCAGTTAAGTTGAACACATTCAATTTTCTTTTGTAAAAAAAATTTGAAATATTTGCCCTTGGACAGGTTATAACATTTTCCATGTCAAAGCAAAGAACTGCCTTGTCGGAACTTCTGTCGTTATCTCTTTCCACTTTGGTATTAGATTTTCCAGCTATGTGTAGTTCATACTTCATTTTCAAATCTTCACCAACTTGATTGATCAATTTATTGGATTTGTACTCCTCACAATGGTCACATCTGTCTTTCTTGGGAGTGTGGAAACCCAAATTAAATTCAAAATTAAATATGTTTTTGTATGTATGATATTTTTCTGGAGTAACATCTGTTGTATTACATGTTAAAACATAAAGCTCATACATTTTTGCTATCGACAAACAAGGATCAAGATATTGTCTTTTTACAGAAGACCTACAATAGTGGGAGTCCATTCGAGGAAATGAATTGATATGGTTTCTGATTCTATCTTTAGACTCATCTGATATTTTCCTCTTAACATGTCTTCCCCTTTTGTCCTCAAACTGTGGAGACTTTTTATCAAAAAACCATTGAATCCTACGGCCACTTATATCTAAGGTTGAAAGAAAAAACTCTTTACAAATACGGAGTTTACTACACTCCTTAGGTAAATGATATTTATATGTAAATTGTTTTCTTGAAATTTCTTTGTTTGTTCGCTTCCTTTCTTTCTTTAACTTTTCAATATTATTTCCATAAAATGCATTTTTTTCAGAATCGCTATATGACCAAAAAGTTTTAAAAATCGCTTTCCTTTCTGTTTCTGATATATTTTTACTGCATTTAAACCTGCATCCACCTTTACAGTCCTTTGTTCCTTGTTTAACTTCTCTCTTTCGCTGTGTTTTACCTCTAGTATTTACATATTCCATACCTGACTGCCGTCTTCTTTTCCTTAGATTTTGTTTCCATAATTCCGATTGTCTTTTCCTTTTTCTACCTCTCATCGTTTCATCATTTTCATTTGTCTCTACAGTTTGTTCTTCTATTGTGTCTTCATTTTGCTCTTCTGTATTTTTTACATTTTGTTTCCTTGTTGTATTGTTGCCATTACCTTCACCTTGATGACTTGGGTCTTCATCAATTTCTTCCGCACTTCTTGAAGCTATGGTTTTGTTTTCATTAGGTAATGCTACTGCAGTATATATAAAATTATCAGTTGAATCATTTTGCAATTCATTAGAACATGTAGAACTGGTTGTAGGATTTAGAATCTGTACATTTGCATAAATATGTTCCGTGCTATGTTCCTCATTTAAATCAAAACTTTCATTTAAATTGGTTTCAAATATATTGTTTACAGTTGAATCTGTAAACTGAAAATTGTTATTTTCATCGACTATTATAATAGTACAATTGTCATCAGTGTTTTGAATTATAGAAGCTAATTCTTGATCATTGGATACTGTACAAATCTCCTCAATATTATAGTTATTAGGATCCATTGTTAATTAGTAAATATTGGTGTATATATGTGATAGGAAAGGTCTGTGTAATTAAAGTGTATCTCCCTGTGTAAGTCCTCTTCATTCACAGATGAATCAACACTAAGGTATATAGACATAAGTGTCCAGTAACACTGATCAAGAATTGATGTCACTTCAAAAAATTTCAAAAATATACCACTTATATCTAGAATTTCTAATTGAGGTATACAGGAAACAATATCTTTGATTGTCTTTGGGTTTACTTTATCAAACGAAAGATATAAGTTTTGAAGTTTATGACACTGAGATACTACATGAAAATCACAGTCAATCAGATTTTCACACTCTGAAAGATCAAGAATTTCAAGATTTGGAAGGTACTGTAAAAAGCATGTGCTTGATATTGAAGTTCTAGTTAAATTCAACCATGTGAGTTTTCTTGCACAGCTCAAACTTGAAATGAAACTATAATCAAACACAGACAGACGGCCTGAGTAGGTACAATATCCAATATTGAAAACTCAATTCAGAGTTGGAACTTTAAAAAACATGATTAAGTGTGTATTGATATAGTACAGAATAGTATAGAATGTGAAAGCGATTCCTTTTATATAAAATTTGCAGCAATATTCCAGTATAAAATGTCTGTCTATCTGTAGCTACATCCAACACTTAATATGTCATGATATAATGATATTCGTCAAAAGTATCTCTTGAGCCGCAGAAATGACAAAGTCTGTCTTGAAAGGGGTTAGTTATTATAACTTTATGAAGTTAATCTCTTTTCATGCTTTTGGAGAGTTGTCTCATTGGCAATCAATACCACATCTCGATCTTTTTTTAATTTTTTTATATATGTAAAGTTAGACTTCAATGCCCACCACCATTTTTCTCGAAACTCCTCGTAGATTTATAATAGATAGCTTACATATAACATATGTTTTGATAGCTAATAATAAAGATCTTATTTTAGTTTAAAAACTTTACGAATGGTCAGCAAAGATTAAGCGTGTTGCATTCGAAGTGATCAGACTACCGCTAGGCCATTTCAACTCAAAATATATAAAATATCGTTGCATCGGTAAAACTTTGAATCATTTTTGACAAAACTATTAGAATTTAAGACTGCTCTGCTTTTACAATAACTGTTTACTTGTTATCATTTCAATGAATATCGAGTAATATTTGTCGATGGACGGTTGTTGAGTTAATGCACGGTATTGTGATTTTCTTCACAATTGAATTTATAGAACCTTTTGTTAAGAGTCATTGTCATATGTATCAAATTAAAATAGCTTTCTATTACCAGTTCTTTGGCGTTGCAACACCACTGCATGGTCATCCAATCAAAAAAGGAAAGTTATAATATTTATTTTATTAATAATATAATCTTTTATTCGTAAGCAATACAACTTACAGAAAATAATTATTACAAATATTCAATTACATCAGTGAAATATATTTACATTTAAACAATTAGTCAAATAATCATATAAGTAAGTATACCTTTATAACAGTACAGCAGAATAGGATCAAATGGATTTTTAGCATTAATGAATGAATTTAATTTCGTGACTTCTCAGTCAGAAATAAAAACTTCCCTTTAATTGGTAAGTTCCTTTACATTATGAACAGATACTTGTGAAAACCCAACCACTTTAAAAGGGGGGTCCCAACCGAGCACAAAAAAAGGGGCGAGTTCAAACTGTATATATATGCCCCCATTCAAATGCATTGATCGTCTAAAAAGTTTGAGTTTCGACGGTTTTCTCCAACAATATGGTTTGATATATTTCTTTCGAAGTTCATTATACTTTTCACATTCTAAAATAAAATGATATTCATCTTCAATTACTTGTTTATCACACCATATTACAAAATCTCGGATATCTCTCAATATTATAAAATCGACAAGTTTCTATATTCAAACAGTGAACAGACTGATTTATGCGGTATTTACAAATAAATGGTTTTATAAATATAATTTACAGCATGATCCAAATAAAATTGTTGGGGTCAAATACATGAAAAATTTTGTCCTGCATTTTTTTTTAGCTGTAATCTCTGTCCTGCATTTTTATTTTTCACTCTGTTTGGTCCTGCTTTTTTTTTTTTTTTAGATTATCTTGACTTTTTTTTTGGCAATTGTCTCATCCTGCCTTTTTTTTTCAAATTTCATCCTAGCCCCCCCCCCCCCCCCCACCCCATAAACATCAAATGGTAGCTCCCTTAAGGCAGCAACCATTTGATTTTCTAGGGGGGGGGGGCTATATTTTTTTCCCCAGACAAACATTTTTTTGGCGACAAATTGTTTCTTTCAATATTAGCATTACATATAGTTTCAGCTGAGGGGGAAACAAACATTTTTTTCTCAGGGTAAAAAACAAATTATTTTTTCTCCAAAAACTGGAAACAAACTTTTTTTTCCAAAAAAAACCATAGCCCACCCCTTCCACCCCCAGAAAATCAAATGGGTGCTGCCTAAAGCTACCGTTTAATCTATCTTTGAATTCAATTAAAAACAAGTTCACATTTTTTTAAACCCTAATGTAACCGTATTTTAAAGCGTTGTCATCCGTATCAATAAATTGTTTATCAAAATTGAAGTGCATGAGTATTATTAACGTCTGGGATGAGTGTGAGAATTCTCTGTTGATGGGAATAAACAAAATTTAGCTGAATTTGTATTATTCAAATTAATGAAAAGGCAAGCTAGTGTGTGTTTAGAATTATATTGTTGGAATGGATTTATAGCATGAAAAATGTGTGTAACCGATTTTAGGTTGACTTGGACTACGAATTTGAAAATAATATATTTGTAAAATCACATTCTATAAGATGACATATTTTGTAAGTAAGTTAACCTTTTATTCTAATTATAGTATCTTTGAAATGCATTTTATAGCTGACTATGCGGTATGTGCTATGCTCATTATTGACGGCCGTACGGTGACATATAGTTGTTAATGTCTGTGTAATTTTGGTCTCTTGTGGACAGTTGTCTCATTCGCAATCATACCACATCTTCTCTTGTATATTTATATAGCTATTACTTACAACTGTCATGTGTACATGTTCCAGGCTCGTGCCGCTGAAAGAGGTCCCTTTTCAAGTTTGAAAATAGGTGAATAGGTCGGGAAAACTATCAGAAATATATATGATAAAACAAATCAGTAAAGTTCCCACTACTTTTTTGGTAAACTTTCTTGCTTTTCCCGAGTGTGTTTTTGTGATTTATGCAATTTTATTCATGGACTAGCTAGCATAAAGAATTACATGTACTTTAAATGTATAAAATACATTTTTCTACAATGATATATAATTAGGAATTGAAATTAAAAGCTCATTGGCACTCATACCATAATGCATATCTTCTTCAGTGGCGGATCCAGAAATTTTCATAAGTGGGGGCCGACGGACTGACCTAAGAGGGGGTTCGTTCCAGTCACGCTTCAGTGATTCCCTATATAAAGAACCAAATTTTTTCCCAAAAAGGGAGGCCCGGGGCCCCAGCCCCCTAAATCCAACTAGGTTCTTATATCTATCTTTCCGATTACGTCGCTTCTATATATCATTGTCCATATTTAGCAAACGACAGTGTGAATATTTTGTGTATGAGTGACAAATGATTCGATTACATACTTATCAGTCTTCGGTAGTTGTTAGTGTATAACATGTATAATGCAGGCTTTAATCTTTCAAATTTCTTCCTTTATATGTCATGCATCAAATAATAAGTAGTATTATACATGTGAAAATTAAGGTGATAAAATCTAAGGTATAAAGTAGTGATTAAGACCAACGAGTCCGTTGTGTATATACCGCAACGGATTTCTTAGTGCACTAAGAAGAAAGTTTTAGCACCAATGACTCTCACTAAAACGACGTTTTAAGTCCCCAGAGAACATGGATATAAGAGAATATAATTATTAGGATATAACTCATATCTATGGTATCAATAGATATAGTAATTGTGAAGTTAAATAACTTATTAATCAGCGTGTGCCACTCGGCACGTGACCAAGACCTTAATGCAAATTCCCAATTATCAAAATAAAAAGGGTGAAACAGCTTGTATGATTGGAGTTTTCAAACTAAATGGTAGACTCAACCTCCAACATAGCAGGGTTCAAATTTTGAGTTGGAGCCGTTAGACTGCTCTATAATTTGATATAATTTGTCTCGAAAGCAGAATTACACTGCACTGTGAGTATTTCTTAGATACTCACGCGCGATTTTATTATTTAAAGGAAATGCTTTACGAAATAACTAAGATCAGTGTATTTGTACTCGTAACAAAAATATATAAGAACCTTTAACGTATATTAGATTCACATTCGTTATTTTGCTCAATATAAAAAAAAACATAAGCATTAATTTATATTAAAAACTGAAGGTCAGACATTACTAATACGTGTATATACAAATTCATTCATTCTTTATTAACGTTTAGACCTTTTCATCAAGAATGATGATGAGAGTAATTGTAAAATATAATAGGCATGTACTTTCTTACGTTATGGATCATTGATTTTGTTACCTGTTGACCCGGTTGATTACTAGCACGTGCCATTGAACTCGACCATTTTAACTAAACAGATTTTATTTTAAATTAACGCCATATACATATATACAAAGTATAGACAAAGTACTATATACATATTATATGGATAAGAAAATAAATATTACAAGGATATATTGTTTGAATGAACATTTTTATACGGTGATACTTTAACACCGTCTCGACAGAGACTGAATGCAGTATATGATCAGGTTTCGGGATCCGGGAAGTCTTTTTTCGAATTTCCGGATGTCGGGAAAATTTTTGTTCCAACTTTAATAGAGTAACTCGCACGAAAAAAAAATAAACATACAAAAAAAGCAACAGCTTCAACGGTAAACTAGGAAATATATCAACAGAAAACGAATTAAAGAAACTGTCTTGCATAAAACAAAAATATGCATGACTGTGTTAATTTGCCTCTGTTGCATTTCTGTGGATTGTCTCATTGGCAATCATACAACATCTCCTTAACTTTTTTAGGTTACGTTTAGGATTTTCCGTTACTAATCTTCAAATACAAAAAACATTTTCACCGGTGTTCACAACATTTCAAGGTTAAATTTGTGGCATACATTCTGGTGTGTATACAATTAACATACGTCCTTGCATTTAATTATCAATATATATTTATATAAACTAACATTTATTAAAAAATAAACAACATATATAGTCGAATAATTTATTCGTTCCTCAACAAAACTAGAAAAGAAATAAAGAATCAACACAAGATTTAATCTTTTTTTTTTTAATTAATCAAAATATACTTCAAATTCTAATATTAAAATACATATATACATGTATTAATCTAAAATGCATTATCGAGTAGAAGGGGCGCAACTCGTGGTATCAAACCGGTATACTGAACGGATCTAAACAGGGTCTGAAAATTTTAAATGTTCTTTTGTATCCATGGTCTGTTTTGGTCTGACGCGGTCTTAACGGGTCTAAACAACCCGCTAGACGATTCAGTCTTTTCCGTCTTGACATGCCTTAACGAACTGATTTACCTGATGAGGCTATCGATCTGAACGGCGACTTAACGATCTTAAATATCTTGACTATTTTTTCTAGCGGTAAATCCAGTCAATCAAGATGTGATCAGACCAAAATGACCGTTTCAGACTGAAATCGTGCTACTAGTGTGAGGTAGAAAAGCCTTAGTATTTCAAAAAATTCTAAATTTTGTTAACAGTTAATTTATAAATATAACAATATCAATAATAGCATAGTTATAGAACCTAAAATGTTACCATAAGATAGATTATGACTATTTGCACTTTTTAAAGTTTTAAGATCGGTTTAGATCAACAAATGTTTATATTTTATAATTTATGTGTGTTCTTTGCAATGCTTCCGGTTTGTTTTAATGTATGGCATTACTTGTTTTAATTTTCTGTTCATTGATGAAATAATCGTTTATGAAATATGTAAACGAAACTGAATTCAAAACAAATTTACATAAAGATAAAATAAATACTTGAAAGGTACAAATTAAGCTGTAAGTATTAGCAGTTCGAAATAGATTTGAAAATTTAAAATATACCAAATTGCGATAGTTTAAGTTAAATAAATAATTATAACTTTAAATGTTAAGAAGATTCTTGCAGTGTCAACAAAAGAAATAAAAGAAAAACAATAATTCAATATATGTATTTGTTTGAATTTGTACCTTCTTACAAATTAAAGAATAGTTTAACATAATTAGGACAAAGGGAAAAACTACAAACGGCTCCTTTGTATTCATTCAAAACATAACAATTATCTTTTAATTCTTAAGAACCATACGATAACATTTGCTTTTGAAATATTCGATTTTTTCGTCATGGTAACTGGTGTACCTATTCAATAAAAAGAATTTCTTATAAAAAAAAAGAATATGTAAGGTTATGCATAGATAATATTTCTAGAATAAGGAATGTTCGCGATGAAAATGACTGATTATTTCGTTTTCATCAGGTTACTTTTGTTGCATTTTCATTGTGGTAAGTTTTTTTTTATACCAGTTGCAAATGTAACATAAACATTTATTTAATCTTTGTTTAACACCAAGTGGCAAATATGTCTTGATAAAATAAGGATGAACACAAATTATAATACAAATCGAATGTGTCGTCGGGATTTAACAAGGGTGAACAATTAGGCGCTTAGTGTCGTTTATCATCTCTTTGGCGAAAAATTTAAAGCATTATAAAGTCGTAATTGTGATTGAGAAATTTGTGTACGGTTTATATGCTAGGTCTTTTAAATATATATAGTACTAAACGGTTTTAATAAAAGAGATATTGTTCAAATAGCGAACATTCCGGTATTTTTTTCGGTATTTTAATTTATTTATTTCAGATTGTTCCATTTCAGCTATTTATTCCGTCAGAGTCTAAAGATGAATATGTAGTGACATTTTATTTAATATTAAAAAAAACGAATATAAGGAAAAAAACGTTAAGTGCTTAAATGTTTTGATAATAATATACGCATTTTGTTTTCCCATCTTTTGAAAATTAATGTCACTGCTATTGAATTTGATGCGATTCCCTTAGTTTTTCAACCTCGAATTTTATCTTCTGATAGGCTTTTTTAGATTGTGACATTGGTAAACTACTGTTTCCTCTTATGTATATTAATACAAGTACATGTATCTTTCAGTTCGTACGAATGAATCATTAACATCATAGCATATGGTGTGTATAGTCTTGTTAAATCGAATGAAGCCCGTAGCCTTCATGTATTTTCAAATTCGTTTCAGTAATGATTATTTTATCTCCGCATATATATGTCACCATAGCAATGTATTAGAAGAATACAGCTGTTCCACTAGTACTATACTAAATATTGTATTGTGTGTACTATATTTTGTATCATTTACACATTCATTCATTCATTGACGGACAGTTAGAAACGACTTTAGTCTATATACTATTAAACTATGCAACTCCGCCACATTTTCTGATACTATATATATCGTGTACTCGTACTCATACGAGTTTCACACTTCAGCACGCACGTAAAAGAGCTATGGGATACATAACTGTTTCCCTATTTTTAAGTAAGCACATTTAATTTTGTAGGCTTTATAATGCATGTTTTTCCTATCAAATTCTCAGATTATTATAACTATGTGTTTTCAATGTGAATACAAATTGATTTGCATCATATATCGTCACTATATCAAAGTCATTTTCAACACAAATCAAGTGGCCATTGACTCTGTGACATATATCACCCAATTTCACTAAAGTTAACGGACGTGTCTTGTTCTACTTCAGGTATGTCATGAAAACGTTAATTGTCAATAATGTTTTGGCAAAAGGGATCAGTTGAACCATTGCCGTGACGTCAGCCTATTAATTTACCGTAGATTATTTTTATCTAGAATCAACGCCTCCTAAATCAGTTGCTGAAATGGACTCACCAAATTATATTCAATGAATGTTTCTTTTGTGTGCCTAATTTTTTGAAAATTTTGAATCACATTTCATTAAGTTTGAATTGGATTATTTACTGATTTCTGTTCACCAATGGAATTAATTTTGAAAACTGACTTTTTAATTTTTATAGTTTTTATATGCCTTCACTGGGAATTAAACCCCTCCTTGAAATCTGTAATGTATGACTGACATCATCACATCAATGAAACCTCTCGGCTACCAATGGGTTGCAATTAAGATGTTTATTTTATATATTAATGAACAAAAGAGGGACGAAAGATACCAAAGGGACAGTCAAACTCATAAATCTAAAACAAACTGACAACGCCATGGCTAAAAATGAAAAAGACAAACAGAAAAACAATAGTACACATGACACAACATAGAAAACTAAAGAATAAACAACACGAACCCCACCAAAAACTAGGGGTGATCTCAGGTGCTCCGGAAGGGTAAGCAGATCCTGCTCCACATGCGGCACCCGTCGTGTTGCTTATGTGATTACAAATCCGGTAAATAGTCTAATTCGGTAGGTCAAATTCATGAAAGGGAAGGGGATTGTAGTTACGACGTGAGGAACATATCCGATATCATTTGTGAAATGGTTATTCCATAACGGTCAACCAACTCGTGATGGCGTCCGTAAAATTTACGAAGGGATGATTTCAACTTCACCATTTGGAACTCTTGATTTAATAGCTTCCTTGTTAGCAGTAACCCTCTATCAAGAAAATCATGATAGGAAATGCAAGCACGGGAATATCGTATCAATTGAGAGATATATACCCCGTATGCAGGTGCTGCTGGAATGTTGCTACTTAGAAATGGAAAGTTCACAATTGGAAAGCTGAAATCATCTCTTTTGTCGTAAAGTTTTGTCTTCAACCGACCCTCATTGTCAATTTCTAGATGTAAGTCAAGATATGAAGCTGACTTAACTGTATCTGTAGTATCCTTTATCTCCAATTCGATGGGATAGATGGAACAAATTATACATATCGGTACAAGGGACACATAGGGCTTGTATCTTTACATATAAGTTGGTAGACGCGAGATTAAGATCACAAGAGTTTTAGAATCAAGTTTGATTTATTAATGCATCGTTGAACATGATATCAAGGTTATTCAAACTCACTTACAATACCTTCTAATTAAGAAAAGGCCTTAATTGTGAAAAGACGTCAACACAATAGTTTAAGTTAGAGACACAATGGATAAGCGTTCATACAGGAAATACACACCATTCGCTCTTCGGGCTCATGGTTTCTTTTTTCAAATATCAATGCTTATCCATTGTATATATTTATTTCATCATAAGAGAGGTTTTTTGTCCTTTATCGAAGACATTTTTAGAAACACAAACCCAGTTAAAAATTAGGGTTCAATTCAGGTGTCTCGAAATGAAAGGCTTCATAAGTGTCACACCAGGCGGGAGCTCCTCTTAAAGTAGGTTGAGAGTTCATTTACTGTTACATATTCATCAAAGAGTTGTTTGTCTATATAAAACTCATCTGGGATACAAGATTTATAGCTAGGTCTTCATAAGATTCATTCAACAGCAGCGCTCGAATTAAACAAATGAAAGCAAATCAAATTCGATGTTAAAGATTACTAAAAATTCAAACTTTGAATTAATTTATTCCAGGATATGGTATAGGTGACACAGAGATACAAACCTACAACAGTGGGAATATCGATGCTGCATCAACACCAGATATTTTTAATTATTACACAAACCTGTCCGATTACCTCTTATTTCCTTCACAAATCCAGTTTTTCAGGTTTAGAGTTGAAGCATGTAGTGATGCGTTTATACTCTTATCTAGTGCTGAGAATCTACAGTCTCAAGACTTTTATGAAATTTGTATCGGTGCAAATAGTAACCAAGCGACAAGCTTTCGTCGGAAGTACAATACTGGGGCCATTTATTTCCTTACAACACTAGACATTTTAAGCTGCACTGAGAAACGAACAATGGTGGTGAGATGGACACTCGACGGTAAAATAACCCTCGACAAAGAAACTTCAGTTGGAACAGAAATAGTAATGGAATGGACAGACCCCAACCCAATACCTATAAACGGTGTAGGAATCATGACTGGTTGGGGATCAAACGGACTCTGGGCTATAGAACATTCGTGTAAGTTGACCAATTAAGACCTACGATTGTATCATGTATTCCCCGATTTCGTGTAAAAGGCAAGCCATCAATTCTATACCTTCATTTGTTGGTACTTTCATATTTATATTAGTCTATCAAAGGGTTTTTCCAGCTCCCGATGTTGAGTAATCAACAGCACAATCGGCTTTACTGTGTCCATTGTCTGGAACAACTAGGTCAACAGTGAAACAAAAATAACAGTCATAGTTTATGGTTGTTACACAATTCTTTATGTATTATAGTTTGACTATAATATATCTATAGCTTAGCTTCATGTAAATAAACAGTTAATATAAGCCCTCTTTTTTGGATTCATTCATATATTTTTGTATTATTCAAAATTGTCCGTCAATAGGTGTCAAGGACATAAGTTCTTCACCTCACATTTGTACCAGAATTACTAAAATGTATTCTATATATTTTGATATTTGCACCTTTGCATAAGAACTAATTTGTATTAAATATTTACTTGTTTCACATTTGTTTCTTTTGACAGGGCCCGATTTAGTCGTGTGAAGTCTACCCGAATTATTTTGCAAATAATTCCGCTCAAAACGGTGCTAAGGACCGTCGTGCAGTGAGATGAAAATATTTTTGTTTTGCTCTGTGTTGAAGGCCTCAATGTGGCTTCGAGATGCAGAATAGCAATAAAGCGGTGTCCTTTTGCGTTTTGTGTGTTTTTTGCTGTGCAAGTACTGTTTTCTTGTCATGGATGGAAACCCCATATCTTTTGTTTTTCTATTGTACAGTAAATAAACAGTTCGAGTTAAAAAAAAAAAAAAAAAAAAGCCCGCCTATTGGTCTTACTGGTTGAGCTGTGGTCAATATATAGTGCATCGCATGTAGCAAAAAGCAATAAGAATATAGGAAAGTATCCTAGTGGTTAAACGTAGTATACATATAAGATCACCTAAACTTCATTTGTTAGAAAAACTTCAATTGCATCCGTTTTGATACGCGGATTCCATCGACACGAAGTCACCTTTATCCGAATTGGGGTGTTATTTTCAAAGACTTGTGATTGTAGAGCATGTCTTCTCTTTCTCCAGTGGCAAATCATATTTCAATCCCTTAATATGTTAGATATTTGTATTATCGAAATCAACCTTTTGATTTATTCGTGTTGCTCAGTCCTAAGTTTGCTATGTTGTTTTTTTTTGTACAGTGTTGTTTGACTTTTGGTATTTTCTTTAAATGTCGTCGTCAGTTTATTGTCATCGTCAGTTTATTGTCGTCGTCAGTTTATTGTCGTCGTCAGTTTAATGTCGTCGTCAGTTTATTTTTTGACTTATAAGTAAGAAAGTCCCTTTGGTATCTTCTGTCTCTCTAATATACATAATAAGACTGAAAAAAAACATCTAGACTTTAATAAGATTGATAAAAAACCATCTAGACTTTAATAAGATTAAAAAAAAAAACATCTAGACTTTAATAAGATTGAAAAAAAAAACATCTAGACTTTAATAAGATTGAAAAAAACATCTAAACTTAATAAGATTGAAAAAAACATCTAGACTTTAATAAGATTGATAAAAAAACATCTAGACTTTAATAAGATTGAAAAAAACATCTAGACTTTAATAAGATTGAAAAAAAAAACATCTAGACTTAATAAGATTGCAAAAACATCTAGACTTTAATAAGATTGAAAAAAACATCTAGACTTAATAAGATTGAAAAAAACATCTAGACTTAATAAAATTGAAAAAAAACATCTAAACTTAAATAAGATTGAAAAAAACATCTAGACTTAATAAGATTGAAAAAAAAACATCTAAACTTTAATAAGATTGAAAAAAAACCATCTAGACTTTAATAAGATTAAAAAAAAACATCTAGACTTTAATAAGATTGAAAAAAACATCTAGACTTTAATAAGATTGAAAAAAACATCTAGACTTTAATAAGATTGAAAAAAAAACATCTAGACTTAATAAGATTGAAAAAAACATCTAGACTTTAATAAGATTGAAAAAAACATTTAGACTTAATAAGATTGAAAAAAAACATCTAGACTTAATAAGATTGAAAAAAAAACATCAAGACTTAAATAAGATTGAAAAAAAACATCTAGACTTAATAAGATTGAAAAAAAAACATCTAGACTTTAATAAGATTGAAAAAAACCATCTAAACTTTAATAAGATTAAAAAAAAAACATCTAGACCTTAATAGGATTAAAAAAAAACATCTAGACTTTAATAAGTTTAAAAAAAAACATCTAGATTTTAATAAGATTGAAAAAAACCAACTAGACTTTAATCAGATTGAAAAAAAAACATCCAGACTTTAAAAAGATTGAAAAAAAACATCTAGACCTTAATAAGATTGAAAAAAAACATCTAGACTTTAATAAGATTGAAAAAAAACATCTAGACTTTAATAAGATTGAAAAAAACATCTAGACTTTAATAAGATTGAAAAAAAACCATCTAGACTTTAATAAAATTGAAGAAAAAAAAACCATCTAGACTTTTATAAGATTGAAAAAAAAACCATCTAGACTTTAATAAGATTGAAAAAAAAACATCTAGACTTTAAT